>NC_052317.1:18247938-18320438 GCF_016432855.1 Salvelinus namaycush | reverse complement strand
ACATTGGTGTATCACAGAAACCAGAGCGTGGTTATGTGTGGGTTCTACCTAGTGTTGCTGTGTTTATGTGACACAGGGGACAAAAGAGTGACGTGTCCCTAAAGCCCTCTAGTTGAGCATTGTTGGCCGGCTGTGTGGTGGGGGTGGGGGTGGTGGTTGGGGTGGTGGGGGTGGGAGCTCTGTTTTGGAGTAGCGAGGCGAGGCGAAGTAGGATGGGGACTGGCAGTGGGTTTGAATGGGGGAGATTTTAGCCCTGGTCCAGGGAGGACTAGAAGGGGGGGGGGGGGGGGGGGGGGCAGTGTTTTTTTTTCACTCAATTGCGCTGTGTCTGTGACTGCACTGGCCCTGGGTGCTGCACTAGGGTGGGCCTTTCTTCCTCCCTACACCCTTTACACCCTTTACATTCAGCCCCCGCTCACATTCAAGTGTGTCCCAAATGGCACCCGATAGAGAGGCTATTTAGCCTCCATAAACTAAGCAGTACTTACCAGACTAGCAGGTGGTTTCCTATACTACTCTTTAGCCCCTGGGCTCTATAATGTCTTCCTGTTCACAGTGTCATAGTCATGTGGAGCAGTGGTGGTTTATCTTGTCACACAGACAGACAGTACAGAGCAGAGCAGAGAGCCTATCCGCCGGAAGTGTCTCTCTCAATGACGGGTTGTTGCAACACTGTAGCAAACAGCCAAAAGAGCCAGAAGAGCAGTAACACAGTAACATATCCCCCTCTCGTCACCAGCACCAGCACCACCACACTTTAATGGCCATTTCCTTTTCAATTCAGTGCACACAATACAAACATCACTCAGGTCTCCCCGCGCCTGTCACTGGGTTTGAAGGGCCAGGGTGAATGGAGAAAAATTAAAAAGAAAAGTCACTGACGGTGACTTACAGATGTAGGATCTTAATTTGAGCCAGTTTTCTACAGAAGGAAAAAATCCTGCAGCAACTGGAAATATGAATTCATTAATCAATGGACATTTTTGTAGGGGTTGATACATTTTTCGTAAGGTCTGAAATGTCTGAAATGTAAAAGTGGAAATTACAAACATCAGAAGCCTTTTTTAACCTTTAATACACTACAATTTTAAAATGTCCTTCATTGCAGGAAAGTTCTCCGGCAACAGGGTGATCATATTAAGATCCTACATATGTCGCACCCAGCCCTCTGCCTCAGACAGGCAGCAAAGAGAGGGAACAGATTTAACAATTTGCCTGCTTCTGGTGGCCTGATGGAGAAAAAGTGAGGGCAGATTATAGGGCTGAGAGAAGAGGGCGGGCAGGGACACAGGGACAGGCAGTGACAGGATGGAAGCCTAATGGCAATAATTGGCGGTGGCTTTGACAGGGCTATATGATAGCTCACAATAAATACCCTGTGTTTTTAAAGCAAAATTTACACAAAATTGCACAGCGGCCCTGAAACCATCTCTTCCTGTCTATACCCTCCGTTGACTGCTCACGTCACGCTCTTTGATTTACTCAATCAAAGCTTCAGCATTTTTTTTTTTATATCTCACAGATAAACAGGCTTGGTGTCTTGACATGAGTAAAAACGGTTGTTAAGCAGAATCTCTACGAATCTCCTTCTACCTGTTTTTGTTGTTGTGTTTGGACGGTTTTTGTGTTTGGTCGGTCACATACACACATGCACGCACGCACGCACCTACGCACACACACATTAAAAGTGTTCTTGGAGAGTCGGGGGACACAGACCCCTTATTGAATTTAAAGGAATCTGAACCCTCAACCCCCATATTGATGCTGCCTGCCAATTTGTATTTATTTTTTACTACCTGTGAAATCTACCGCATGTAAGAATGTTTGTACTTAGCTCCCTCTCAAGCCATCATAGTTTGTTTGACCGTTTCCTGATAAGTAAGGTAGTTATGTCTTTCTTGGGGAGGGATCAGGCCAGGGGGGATCTGGGTAAATCCTCTGAAAGCGTCTCATACTTTCTCAGGCTGATCTGGGGTCCGTGTAGCTGACTGAACCCCCCCCCCCCCCCCCCTCCACGTCTGTCCGACCCTCTGGACCCATGTTTCCAACTGTCTTCACTTTGTTCCCTTTGTACAATTCGTAATTGCGTGGTTTGCAGGGTGAAACAAATCCAAGGGTTTGTAATGATTTTGAAAAGGGGAAGAGGAGAAAGAGACACAGGAGGTTGGAGAAGAGGGGGAGGCAGGAGAGGCAGGGGAGCGATAGCAAGGGAGGAACGAGGGGGTCACATTATTAAAACAACAGACCACTCAAAAGGGGACTATCCCTGCACCTGATCGACCAGCATCACGTGTGCCGAAAAACTTCCCTCTGATCTCGGTTCAAAGACAGCAGGGAAGAGACTCAAAGCATTCAGGGTGGAAGGGGGAGGGATGAGGGGGAGTTGGATTGTTGGCTTACTAAAAAAAGGCACATCCCTTGTCCCTGGAGCCCACAAATCATTCAAGCAAATACTGACTGGGGGACATGGAGTGCTAAAGCTGGTTTTAAAGAGACTGATGCCCTGGTATTGAGCAGGGGAACCAGCATGGCTTCTGGTCCATCCTTCTCACCACTAGCTGGACATCTGTTCTGGGAGGTAACTTTCCACTGCAGACAGACAGACAGACAGACAGACAGACAGACAGACAGACAGACAGACAGACAGACAGACAGACAGACAGACAGACAGACAGACAGACAGACAGACAGACAGAGAGAGACAGAGAGAGACAGAGAGAGAGCAAGAGAGAGCGAGAGTACAAACTTGTGCATACGTACATGTGTACCTGTAAACGTGTGTGTGCACGACGCGTGCAAGCGCACGTGTGTGAGCCAGGTTGCCGGTTGCCTGTCCTTGGGCAGAGCAGTTTAACTGTATTGGAAATGTTCTTGGAACCCATTGAACAAAGGCTTTTGGGTCTGATTGCCTTAACAGTAAAGCTAATAGAGGATTAGTTCCTTTTAGCCGGGCCTGCTCTCTCTCTCTCTCTCTCTCTCTCTCTCTCTCTCTCTCTCTCTCTCTCTCTCTCTCTCTCTCTCTCTCTCTCTCTCTCTCTCTCTCTCTCTCTCTCTCTCTCTCTTTCTCTCTCTGTTTAGAATCCAGCTGTTTTCAAAGACAGGAGGTTGTTGCCGTTGTTGAAAAGCCAAACTACTGCAAGTCTAGGGGGAAATGTCATTGAGGATGGCTTTCAGAAAGAAAGAAGAAAAAAAACATGAAGATCTTTAAATATGTCAGAAGCTACGTAATGGAAATATATCATAAATATATTGGATTTTTACATCTTAAATATATTGGGTTTTTACATCTTAAATATATTGGATTTTCACATCGCAAATATATTGGGTTTTCACATCATAAGTATATTGGGTTTTCACATCTTAAATATATTGGGTTTTCACATCTTAAATATATTGGGTTTTCACATCATAAATATATTGGGTTTTCACATCTTAAATATATTGAGTTTTCACATCGCAAATATATTGGGTTTTCACATCTTAAATATATTGGGTTTTCACATCATAAATATATTGGGTTTTCACATCGCAAATATATTGGGTTTTCACATCTTAAATATATTGGGTTTTCACATCATAAATATATTGGGTTTTCACATCTTAAATATATTGGGTTTTTACATCTTAAATATATTGAGTTTTCACATCGCAAATATATTGGGTTTTCACATCGCAAATATATTGGGTTTTCACATCGCAAATATATTGGGTTTTCACATCGCAAATATATTGGGTTTTCACATCTTAAATATATTGGGTTTTCACATCAAAAATATGTTGGGTTTTCACATCATAAATATATTGGGTTTTCACATCATAAATATATTGGGTTTTCACATCTTAAATATATTGGGTTTTCACATCATAAATATATTGGGTTTTCACATCTTAAATATATTGAGTTTTCACATCGCAAATATATTGGGTTTTCACATCTTAAATATATTGGGTTTTCACATCATAAATATATTGGGTTTTCACATCGCAAATATATTGGGTTTTCACATCTTAAATATATTGGGTTTTCACATCATAAATATATTGGGTTTTCACATCTTAAATATATTGGGGTTTTACATCTTAAATATATTGAGTTTTCACATCGCAAATATATTGGGTTTCCACATCGCAAATATATTGGGTTTTCACATCTTAAATATATTGGGTTTTCACATCGCAAATATATTGGGTTTTCACATCTTAAATATATTGGGTTTTCACATCAAAAATATGTTGGGTTTTCACATCATAAATATATTGGGTTTTCACATCATAAATATATTGGGTTTTCACATCTTAAATATATTGGATTTTCACATCATAAATATATTGGGTTTTCACATCTTAAATATATTGGGTTTTTACATCTTAAATATATTGAGTTTTCACATCGCAAATATATTGGGTTTTCACATCGCAAATATATTGGGTTTTCACATCTTAAATATATTGGGTTTTCACATCGCAAATATATTGGGTTTTCACATCTTAAATATATTGGGTTTTCACATCTTAAATATATTGGGTTTTCACACCTTAAATATATTGGTTTTTCACATCTTAAATATATTGGGTTTTCACATCTTTGTGAGACATCTTACTTTGGAGGCTTTGGGATTTGTTTGGCTTCGGGGGAAAAAATAAGCATTTCTATAAATGTACGTCCTAGTTTAGCTGAAGATACAGTAATGAAATGTTTTATGGGGCATTCTCAGACTCAGTTTCCTCCCACAGTACACCATGCTCGTTGGAGATGGGGAAAAGACAGTCCGTATGTCTTACCACATTTTTCATAATGGCTTTTGTAATGCAGTGACACTCTGACACTGTCACCACAAATAGTTATATTTTCCCACTGACACGTACTGTACGTCGGCATGTGTTTTCCTTGCATTTATTGAGACCTTTAAGGCACGCCATCATAAAGTTATGGACATGTAAATACTGTAGCCATGACATTTTATACTCTCATTGGTGTTGTATGTCTTTGTGAATTCTAAAAGTTAATGGACATGTATGGTTCAGACAGACACTTCTGATTGTAGTGGTCAAGGTCTCTGTCTTTGTCCTTCTGAACGGCTGTCTGGCCAACTGCTCCCTTCCCTTCCCCCTCTCCAGTACCCCTATTGCCCCATGCAGCCCCAGCAGGTTGTGATTGGTCTGTTTTAGTGGACGGTATTGGTTGGGCCAGACCAGACCAGACCAGGGGGAGGGGGAAGAGAGGCTTCATAGGGGGTGACCCCAGGACCACTTCCTGTCTGACCTTTGGATATCTGGGAAAGTGATTGGTTCTGATAGGACGGTCTGGGTTACCCCTCTGCGTTTTGCCACGCCAATGACTCGTGGTGCCTACTGTGTTGAAAGGGGCTGCCCCTAATGGTCATTCCAGCCATGTGGATGGGCCAGATGGATCAGAGATGCAGCCAGACAGACAGACCTGCTCTAGAAAGGTGAACAGACTGGGTCCTCAGCCTGTCTTTCTCGTTCTCCCTCCCTCCCTCCCTCCCTCCCTCCCTCCCTCCCTCCCTCCCTCCCTCCCTCCACTCTCTTGTTTATGACTCCACTCTCTTGTTTATAAAGAGGGATTTCTAGGTCTGAGAGCGGCAGAATATTCTATCAGTTGAGACTCTACTGTGCTCTGTTCTGCAGTGGTCAGGGGTAGGAAGTAGTGGACGCACACACAGAGATACACACACACACACACCTCCACTGTGCCCTGTTAGAATTCCTCTGATGGGACCCTCATGGCAGGGTAGGGCGGGCAACCCCAGCCCTGCTTCAGGCCCACATCATCCTCTTCTTTGCAGCCGCGGGGGAACCTTTGTTCCCGGCATGCACATCAAAAGAAAGGGAGAGCTCTCACTGAGGACGCCTGAGCTCAGACCCACTTGAGCTATTTTACTTTCAATTAGAGGAGCAGGCTGAGCCAACCTGGCCACACAAAGAATGGAAACGGTGGCGATTCAAGTCAGTCAGCAGGGTTACCATGAAGGAGCTGTTGGCCTAATTGTATGGGGCACTCCATTTCACCCCCACCACCCACTCACACCATCATCACCTTCCCAGCAGCAGAGGACTGAGAGAGGGGAGGAGGGGGAAGGGGGAATCCTGGGACTTTTATGAAGTCAGCATGAGGAATGGGCTCGACCTGTGTGGCAGCCTCTTAAAAGGCCACAGCTATTGAGCAGTGTGTTCCACTCTGTGCGCATGTGCATCAGTCAGACTCTATCGAATGTGATATTATCCAAGACCCCCTCTTAGTTACAACTATCTCTCTCCCTCTCTCTCTTTCCCCTCCTTCAACAAATCCTAGCCGCGACTCTGGAGCCTGCAGCCTACAACCTCCAGTTGTTACAGCAGCCAACCCGTGTGGTTACACCGTGGTGACACACACACACACGCACGTACACACACACACACACACACACACACACACACACACACACACACACACACACACACACACACACACACACACACACACACACACACACACACACACACACACACACACACACACACACACACACACACACACACACACACACCACACTTCCCACTGCGCCCTGTTAGAATTCCTCTGGGTAGGAACCAGACGAGTGGTGGAGGGTCTCTCCTTGCTACTGGAGTCTAGCCACGCCATCAAGGTGACATTTGCTGTAACGGAGGTCATGTCTAACTGTAGGTGTTACAAGCCCCTCCACACCCTCTCTGTCTTAAATATTTAATATCACACCACCTGACGTCCCTGCATGTAGACTCCTCATTAAAAAACAGGGTACACCTGCTAAAGAGTTGACACTACTGGGAGTCCCAGGCTGCATCTGAAATGACAATATATTCCCTACATAGTACACTACTTTTGAGGTCTATATTCTTTATGTAGTGCACTACTTTTGACCATGAAAGGCAATATATTCCCTATATAGTGCACTACTTTTGACCATGAAATGGCAATATATTCCCTATATAGTGCACTACTTTTGACCATGAAATGCGAAAATATATTCCCTATATAGTGCACTACTTTTGACCAGGCACTGGTCTTGTGTTTGGTCTCCACAGACACATTCCCTGGCTGTATGGTGATGGTGTCTGGTGGTGAGGGTGTCTGGTCTCCACAGACACATTCCCTGGCTGTATGGTGGTGATGGTGTCTGGTCTCCACAGACACATTCCTTGGCTGTATGGTGGTGATGGTGTCTGTTCTCCACAGACAGGTATCTGGGGCTGTAGTCCAGCAGTAATTAGCAGGCTGAGCAGTAAACCTCCAGAGGATCCGGAAGTGTCCTGTGTTTTTACGAAGGGAGGACAGGAGGGGAAGAAGGGAGGATAGGGGAAGTGGGTGAGCTGGAGGCACCCTCCCATCCCTCCAGCTTGTCTGGAAAACACACTCCTCCTCCCCTCATCATACCCCCTTCTTACCCCCTCCTCCCGGAATCCACAGGAGAATGGCTTCGGCTTCCACAACCAAACATGTTATTTGGGGGCAACTGAGACATTGGCTCTGGGAGTTCTGCGTTCTAACTTGCCAATTGCTTGAGTGCTTTACAATTTCTTTATGCACAAAATGCACAAAATAATTATTTAAATAGAGATGAGGAAGAAAAAACATACTCTACATCTTGGGGTTCACTCTGTTTCTTCTGAGCATGTGCAGACTCAACACTGGGGCCCCACAAGGGTGCGTTCTGAGCCCTCTCCTGTACTCCCTGTTCACCCACGACTGCGTGGCCATGCACGCCTCCAACTCAATCATCAAGTTTGCGGATGACACTACAGTGGTAGGCTTGATTACCAACAACGACGAGACGGCCTACAGGGAGGAGGTGAGGGCCCTCGGAGTGTGGTGTCAGGAAAATAACCTCACACTCAACGTCAACAAAACAAAGGAGATGATTGTGGACTTCAGGAAACAGCAGAGGGAGCACCCCCCTATCCACATCGACGGGACAGTAGTGGAGAGGATAGTAAGTTTTAAGTTCCTCGGCGTACACATCACGGACAAACTGAATTGGTCCACCCACACAGACAGCGTTGTGAAATTCGGCTTGTCACCAAAAGTACTCACAAACTTCTACAGATGCACAATCGAGAGCATCCTGTCGGGCTGTATCACCGCCTGGTACGGCAACTGCTCCGCCCACAACCGTAAGGCTCTCCAGAGGGTAGTGAGGTCTGCACAACGCATCACTGGGGGCAAACTACCTGCCCTCCAGGACACCTACACCACCCGATGTCACAGGAAGGCCATAAAGATCATCAAGGACAACAACCACCCGAGCCACTGCCTGTTCACCCCGCTATCATCCAGAAGGCGAGGTCAGTACAGGTGCATCAAAGCAGGGACAGAGAGACTGAAAAACAACTTCTATCTCAAGGCCATCAGACTGTTAAACAGCCACCACTAACATTGAGTGGCTGCTGCCAACATACTGACTCAACTCCAGCCACTTTGATAATGGGAATTGATCAAAAATGTATCACTAGCCACTTTAAACAATGCCACTTAATATAATGTATATGTATATACTGTACTCTATATCATCTACTGCATCTTGCCATCTTTATGTAATACATGTATCACTAGCCACTTTAAACTATGCCACTTTTATGTTTACATACCCTACATTACTCATCTCATATGTACATACTGTACTCGATACCATCTACTGCATCTTGCCCGTTCTGTACCATCACTTATTCATATATCTTTATGTACATATTCTTTATCCCTTTGCATTTCGCTACACTCGCATTAACATCTGCTAACCATGTGTATGTGACAAATAACATTTGATTTGATTTGAGACAGTCTGACTGACTCCCCTGCCTGAACCCGGGCCCGTTACCCTGACTACTCCCCAGTAATGCCACAGCTGTGCTCGTTTGTAAAGTGCAAATCTCTTCACCTTTCTAAACATGACAGATAACAGTAGATGTTGATCATCCCTGCCCTCTCTTAGCCTATAGATGGCCATCTTAACGGCCTCCCGTTGTCTGTCTCTGTCTTTTAACATTTTATCGGTCTGCGTTTTATGCCCTCTCTCTTTACCTCTGCCAGAATTGATTTCCTTTCACACTATCTCATTCTGGCTCTTTCCCCTGTTACTTCACACACACACGCGTACACACACACGTGTACACACAAACACACACACACACACACACACACACACACACACACACACACACACACACACACACACACACACACACACACACACACACACACACACACACACACACACACACACACACACACATACACAGATCCACCCCTTATTCATTATTTGCATTGGGGGTCTTCAATATTTCATTGGAACATGGCAATCATATTACACTGCTAGACCCGGTACAGATAGCTACCATATTATGAATGTGAATTCACCACATTATTAGCAGGCTGTAATGTATGGGGTGTCATGGTGCCTTCAGACAGCAGTTCGACCTGGGGCTATATCAGTGGTAGTAGACTCGGCTATAGAGCAGTGGTCGCCAACCTTTTCTGAGTCAAGATCACTTTAGCAGTCAAAATGCAAGCCAAGATATACCGCTCAGATATTTTTTTAAACATGACACAAAACGAGGTTTGTGCAGTGGGCCTAATACATTTTCACAGCATGTTGGCCAAATGCCTCTCCTGCCAATATTGTTATTCTCAGACCATATTGTGTTTCAAAACTCGAGCTTTAATAACAAAATAGATAAGTTGGTGAGGCACAGCTAAGCATAAATTGAAATAACTTTTTTATTTTACTGGACTCATGGTACCTGCATCTGATGATCTTGGTGCTTTCAAGACAACTGGGATCTAAAAAAAAAAAGAGGTCAAATCAGGATGTCAGTGATCTTCAGCTCTAGAAAGATGCCTCAGTTTCTGACTTGGAATTCCGAGTTGGATGACCGCTCAAAACTATTTTTCCCAGCTGTCTTGAACGCACTGAAGTCGGATGTTGGCGATTTCCGAGTTCCAAGTTCCCAGTTGTTTTCAACATGGTATTAGTCTTAGCGGAGGGAGAGAAGGAGCGGTAGAGGGTCCACCTCTCACGGTCCCTGGTCTATCCTTCCTTTCCTCTAGTGAGACTGACCAGAGAGAGGGGACAGTCTTCCACCTGATGGCGAAACTCGAGTCTCACCGCATCTGCCTCATGCACAAATTCATGTTGTTCCTATGACCAGAGAAAGTGAAATATTCCTTGATATTAAAATATACACGAAGAGCTGCTAATAATAATAAAAACACAGGCCTATCGATACACTTAGCTACTCATTCATTGCAGCTGCAGCGCGAGTGGAAGTAGGGAGAAGAGCGTTTTATGTTTTGTAATAGTGTTGAGTAAAAACAGTGCTGACAGTGCTGAATAAAAACTTAGACATGAACTCACTCATAAAAACAGCAGCTCTTTACTGTATTCTTTGACAGTCTCTTTCTGGTCAAGGTTTTAAAAGGTATCGAATCTCACGTAGGCTAGTATCAAGCTTTGCTGTGTCCGGGGTTGTGGAAGCTGTAGGCAAGGTGATTTGAGCTATCCGATTTGCCAGCGCAGTAGGCGCACTCGATTTAGCCACAGATCTGCCGGGTAGGTGGAATTTGAATTTTCAGACAAATTAAATGGTTCAAAATGGGAACGCTTTGCCTATCTGGTGCACAGGGCTTCTGAATCAAGTGCACCTACCGGCAACAGGGCTTCTGAATCAAGTGCACCTACCGGCAACAGGGCTTCTGAATCAAATGCATCTACAGGCAACAGGGCTTCTGAATCAAGTGCACCTACTGGCAACAGTGCTTCTGAATCAAGTGCACCTACCGGCAACAGGGCTTCTGAATCAAGTGCACCTACCGGCAACAGGGCTTCTGAATCAAATGCATCTACAGGCAACAGGGCTTCTGAATCAAGTGCACCTACCGGCAACAGGGCTTCTGAATCAAGTGCACCTACCGGCAACAGGGCTTCTGAATCAAGTGCACCTACCGGCAACAGGGCTTCTGAATCAAGTGCATCTACCGGCAACAGGGCTTCTGAATCAAGTGCACCTACCAGCAACAGCGCAACACAGGGGGAAAAAAAGGAGTGCAAGCCTTTATCATTGGCTTTTCTACAAAAATATTTGGTGATCGATTAGCAATGCGATCGACCGTTTGGTTACCGCTGCTATAGAGGCTACGTCTCAAATGGTACTCTTTTCCCTATAATGTGCACTACTTTTGACCAGGGCCCATAGGACTCAAAATAGTGCACTATATAGGGAATAAAGTAGGGTGCCATTTGGGACAATGCCAGAGACAATGAGCTCTTACACCCTGGTCTGTAAGATAGACACAGAACACCGCTGACTAGTGTGTCAAAGCACTGTCACACCCCCCGTTTTAAATGTAAGACGAATGTGACAGGAGTCAGGGAGAGCGGGAGTGCTCTCTGATAAAGGGCTTTGTTAACCTTGTGTAGCACTAGGCCGAATGGAGGAGAAAATTAGGCCTTATATGATGGAAGTCATACAGGGGACTGCTGAAGAGGAAAGGGGGATGGAAGCTGCTAGCTAGTGTTGCATTAAGAACATGTAAGACGTAGAGATTCAGAACCAGATAAAGGCAGGTGATACGGTGATACTTTTTTATGACTTACTGTATTAGAAAGCTCAGTAATAGTAGGCCTATGTGTCTGTGGGATTGATATAAAGTGTAATATCTGCATAATGAGTTGCCATGGCAATACAAGCAGCAGATGTGAGAAGTCACGCTTATTCCTCAACAACATGATCTTGTTTTTTATTCGTCTACCCAGCTGTAAACACCCAGTACTCTATCTCTAGATCTGCCCTCAGAGACTTCCATGATTGTGTTTCACATAAACTCCCACCACAACTACCCCAGCTACTCTCTGTCTGTTTCTTCGCCAGGACCCCCCTCTCACGCTGACAAATAAGTCAAATCCTCAGCACTCTGCTATGCCTTTTCCCATAACACAGTGGATTTGTTATAGGCTATGGCCATCACTTTACAAGCCCACCGTGCCAAGTCCACCACGACACAGCCCTACTCACTCAGTATACAATAAGCACAATCCACGGTAACTACAGGCTCTGCTGGCTAGACTGTGGACAACTTTCGGCCAAGGTCAGGCAGTGGCAAAGAGACATGATTAAATGCGGGTTAATCGCCTGCTTCCAATGACACATCTAAATGAGAATGGAACTGAGAGTGCAGCGGCAGCAGCAGTATCGGTAGCTGGAAATTCCCATGGAGCTCGGATTTGATTGTTTCTCTGGTTAAAGATGCCCAGGGAAAGAACCCATTACTGGGGTGTGAATAGGTAAAGGAGAGAGACAGCTGGGGTTTCCTCCAGACCTCTAAAACTCTCACCCAGAGTAGGGGAGGAGAGACAGCCACTTACCCCTGTCTGAGATGTCTCTGACGGGGGAGATCTCAAGCCTTCTCCCAGCTCCCTGCCCTATCCCATACTACTCAGGATGTACATTTAGCTGGTCAGGCCATATTACCAATTGCTTATGTTACCATAGGCTTATGGCAGTGTTGCACAAGTTTGATGCAGAGATAAGTCGTACGGCCCACTGTTATATTGATATTTTTTCCTGTGATGGCAGTCATTTTTGGATTCATGTCTCCCCTCTGTTATTTTGTGTACAGTAAGCGATCAATGTGATGCAATGACAAGCGTCTCACTGAACCAACCAGTGTTTGCTTAAACCAGTGTGTAGTTGTGTAGATTTAGAGTCAGTGTGTAGTTGTGTAGGTTTATAATCAGTGTGTAGTTGTGTAGGTTCATAATCAGTGTGTAGTTGTGTAGGTTTATAATCAGTGTGTGGATGCTGTGTCTCTATATGCCACTAGCTCCCATTGATATCACACCAGTCATTACAGAGTTAGAAGCAAAGATCCCCACTAGTTTGTCGGCAAAACGTCACAGCTGTGAAAGAGATGTATAAAAGAGGCCCTCAATAGAGAGAGAGATATAGAGAGATAGAGAGAGAGACAGAGAGAGAGACAGAGAGAGAGAGAATGAATGAGGCAGAAAGAGGGATAGAGAGAGCGGGGCAGAAAGAGGCTAAAGAAAGTGAGATAGTAGACAGAGCGAAGCCCAACACACTTCCCTACAGCAATCCAAAACCACTCTCTATCTCCTCCCAAAATGACACAATTGCGTGATCACAACACCAGTAAGAGTGTCTACCTATAAAAGACAGTTTAGCTTGTTACACCAGCCAACTGAGCAGAATAACATGATGATTTGCTAGCTGCTATCAAGTCCCTCTCAAAGCCACCCCCTGAGGTGAAGTTGTAGTGTAGTCCCACACCACACACACCCCCCCCAACACACTAACCCTGTTGCCACTACCACCAGCACCACCACATAGACCCAACTGTGTGTGTGTTTGCAGACAGTATGTGCTATGTGTGTGTGAGAGAGGATAAATCAGGCCCAGTGTTCATTGGTATGAAAACAACACTTTGGCAGTATATAATGTTTTATGTGTCTTTCATGTGCTTTATTATAATACTAATGAGGAGCTGTATATATGTAGAGCCAGAGAGTCTGCAGCATGACGCGGCGGAGGATAAGCTCCTTAGCAGGATCACGGGGATCTGAGAGCCGCAACACAGAACAGGCGGAACACAATCAACCAGCCTCTCATTTGTAATCAGTAATTAGTATGCAAATGAGCCCAGGGGACCACACAAGTACTAGTGTATTACAAGGGTCTGATTATGACTCCTCTGGGCCTCTGGGAGAGCAGACTGAGCACTGAGAAACCTCCTCACCTCCCTCAGCTGGTGCCAAGTATCACATACTAGCACGCCATTTGCTCCCATACCTGTCAGTCAGGGCTCCTGGCCTATCAGCTGGGAGAATAGGCCTGGGTGGGTGGGAGTTTTTCATAGCCACCCTGTGACCTGAGAGCTGGGTTTTTATGGTGACCTCCTGTGTCTGACCCAGCCACTCTAGTCTTAAGTGCTGGCCTGACTTTCTACACCTAATCTGATGACATTCAGAAATAAAGGCCATACATTTGCTTGCTGGCCAGAAATGAACAAGCCCACCAAGGAAAATGGAAATTGTTGCACCATTTTTGAATGGCTGAAATGACAAGCATTTGGTCATAGATTATTATTCTCTATTGATGGGGCAACCTATACCCCCATACAAGTGTAACATGCATTTAATGTACTGTATTATATATTAAAAATGAGGTTGTGTAGTATTTTGATTGATTGTAAAGGTGCTGTGTTTATCCTGCTGACCAATTGAATGGAAAAGCACAGTAGAGAAAAAGCTGTTTGGTCGTGTTGTGTGACACTGAGACAAATAGGCAGGAGGTATTTAGTTAGGTTGCTCAGGGTGAATATTACCCTCCCCGGCTAGCTCTGGGAAAGAGGAGAGAAGGCATCACACACACACACACACACACACACACACACACACACACACACACACACACACACACACACACACACACACACACACACACACACACACACACACACACACACACACACACACACACAGAGAACATCACATTACCAGGCCTGTAAATGAATCCCGACAGGCTGTGAGGAAGATTGGGGCCCATTATGGCGAGCAGTGTCCTCTGACACCCCGGCCTTAAAGAGTGGCGGCCAATTGAATCCCCTGCCAAACGGTGGCCGGCTCTGCCCGTGATTCTCCCCGTGACCTGATTTAAGGAGAACAGAGAGAAGCAGGGATCTATAACACCCTGACTGCCCTCTCCCTTTGTTCTCCTACAGAGCCAGGGATAGTCAGGCAAGGCGCATTGGCCGTGGAGATTATAGGCGTATTGATGGGATGGGAGGGATGTGCTGGGGCTGGGGGGAGTGAAGGGGGGGCCTGGGGGGAGAGGAAGGATGCTGATCTGCTCTCACCATGCCCAGAGGGAGCCTTGGATTCTGGCTCAGGTCCATCCACCCCAGCCCCAGCCCCAGCCCCAGCCCCAGCCCCAGCCCCAGCCCCAGCCCCAGCCCCAGCCCCAGCCCCAGCCCCAGCCCCAGCCCCAGCCCCAGCCCCAGCCCCAGCCCCAGGCAGACAGTCACACAGCTCCTCACAGCTCCTCCAATCTATGGCAGTGTAGAGCAGTGAATGAGTCAGTGTACTCTGACTGCCCTTGGCTGAACACTCAAGCTGAACAACATCCAGTACAGGAGGGCATATGGAAAATGTCCACCATCCACTATCCACACAATGGGTAGTGCAGAGCATAGGGGTTGGTATAGGGGTTAGCTGATGCTGTCCCTCCCAGAGCCACTCAGGGATAGTGACTATTGTCCACCAGACACACAGGAGGTGTACCATAAGATATGCCTGGACACAGTTTTTTTCCACACTGCAATTAAAGGCCTCGGCATTGGCTCTTCATCCAGGTCAGTTGCAATCTGTCTTGTTGGTTTGGTTTACACTCTGGCAAGCAGGGAAGCCAGTAAATCAATGTAGTAAAATACACAGAGAAAAGGCATCACTAGTCAGGCGTTGCCCCGTCTCAATTGAGTGTGGCTGGATGTTGTGTATGTGTTTGGTTGGGTGTCACTACCCTCTTCATCTCTGATATTCCTCTGGTTGAAGTAGTCAGAACTCCTCAATTCACCCTGTCCTCCTCCATGGAGGAGGTTCCCTGTCATGTAACTAACTGTTTTGGGTCCTCCTCTCTGCTCCTTTCCTCCTCTTCTCCTCTCCTCTCCTGTCCTCTTCTCTTCCTCCTATCATTAACTCCTCCTCCTCTCCTCCTCATCTTCTCCTCCTCCTCTCTTCCTGTCCTCCTCCTTTCCTTTCCTCTTCTCGTCCTCAGCCTCCTGGATGACAGCAGTACTACTGATGCTGCAGCAGGCCAAACGCTCCACAGGGGGCTCGTTCCACCAAGCAAATATTATTGCACACTGGAATAATTTATGAGGAGCATATACCCACCACCACCCCTCCCCCCACCAGCCATATCATCCCATCCCCTTTCTGGTGGTGGAGGCTCCTCTCCGTTCATAGAGGTAATATTTATGAGAGGGTTTGTTCTCTGCCTCCCCCCCTCCAATATTTCACCCAGTGAAAAGGGATGGGGTGTGTGTGGGGGGTTGGGGTAAAGGGTTGAGGTGTGTGTGTGTGGGGGGGGGGGGGGGGGGGTAAAGTGATGGGGGTGTGTGGGAGTTTGGGGTAAAGGGATGGGGGTGTGGGGGGGTTGGGGTAAAGGGATGGGTGGTGGGGGTGTGTGGGGGTTGGGGTAAAGGGATGGGGGTTGTGGGGGGGGTTGGGGTAAAGGGATGAGGTGTGTGGTGGGGGTTGGGGTAAAGGGATGAGGTGTGGGAGGGGGTTGGGGTAAAGGGGTGAGGTGTGTGGTGGGGTTTGGGTAAAGGGATGAGGTGTGGGGAGGGGGTTGGGGTAAAGGGATGAGGTGTGTGGAGGGGGTTGGGGTAAAGGGATGAGGTATGTGGAGGGGGTTGGGGTAAAGGGATGAGGTGTGGGGAGGGGGTTGAGGTAAAGGGATGAGGTGTGTGGAGGGGGTTGGGGTAAAGGGATGAGGTGTGGGGAGGGGGTTGGGGTAAAGGGATGAGGTGTGTGGTGGGGTAAAGGGGTGATGGAGGGGAAAATAACACGCTACACCACCACCGTGGGCTCCTCTCTGCTGGCTGCTGTGACATCTGTAATTGTGGAGCACATTAAAACGGAGAGCAGGGAGCACCTACCCCACCTTTCTCTGCCTGAAAGGACACGACCACACGCCAAATATCAAATACAGCATAACCAGAGTGCTACCCTGTCTTAATGTTTAGATTTTTGACGTCATGATTATAGGTGTTGGTTTGAACCTCTCGAAATGAGAGAAGGCCTAGGTCTACTGCTTAAAAAAGGGACATATTTCTTAGAAATGCAGGGGGGGAGCCTGTGACTGTCGATATGTGGCAGTAAGTGTATAGAATTTGGATTGAAAGGTTTGAAGACAAGGCCCGAGGGGTCAAATGTCACATGAATAATAATGAGTCACGTGTATAAATTGGTTGCAGGTGCCTTTGGCCACCACCATTTTGTCTACCCAATTACTGTACAAATGAGTGATGTGTCTAAATGTATCCGTTATAGATAGATAGGGGGAGTTTATAACTCTTTCCTTAGCTGTTCTAGCGCTCTGCTCCCTGCCGTTATAGAGGCACAGGTCTCATTCCTTTGTCTCTTTCCCCATGCCTTGGTCTCTTCCCCAGCCTAGCTCCTCTTAAGGCTGGGAACACACAAAGTGAAAGTGACCAGGCGGGGGGACTAAGGTTTGTGTGAGTGTGTGTGAGCTGGCAGTTTACCCTACCCTGTCACTGTCCTGGCACTCACAGTGTGGTTATTGGAGCTTAATGATTCTATTCTGCCATCCTCTCTCAGCTCAATGGTGCTCCTTTTCAAGGTGGACAGCTCCGAATAGGGTTCCATTCCTTGGGAGGGGTTAAGGGGGTGCAGGGGTGTGTATAGATACCCCCCTGGGAGACCCTCCCCTCCCCCAGAGTGGCTGCATTGTCTCCTTGGGCAAACATTCCCACAGAAAGGCAGGGGGAAGAAACCATTGGCTTCCCCAGCTTGTGGTTCTTTTTCTGGACTAGAGGAGGTCCCCGCCAGTCAACAGCTGGACATGACGTGACAAATTGGGGGCTTTGTCTTTCCGAGGAGGTGGGGAAGTGGAGGCCAAATGGCTTAGGGAGCTGACATTGAAAGGACGTGTAGCCAATAGAATGGATTGTGAACCCCCCATGCACAATGCAAATGGCCACAGTTTAAAGGAAAAATATGGTCCTGCTTTGTTATGAAGTAAAACGTTCAACCTTACTGAGGTGATAAAGACGGGGAGATGATTATTATTATTTTGTCTGGCCATCACTCTTTGCATTCCCCTGGAGACCACAGGTGAGCCAAAATGTTAATATACGCAATTTTGACATGGATTTCGTTACAAATGAGTTTACGCAAACCTCGTAAAACAACCAAGAATAGCAAAGCGTCTCACCACTGTAATTATTTGCTGGATTCTGAGCAGCAATAAAACACGCTCGGAGCTCTGGGTTTTAGAGCTCTACTGTGATTGGATATAAACAAAGTGGCCCTCAGACTTAAAAGAGGGGGTGCTACCAGATTTCCTTGTCATCATGCTAGACTCAGACCTTAGCCCCTCTCCTTAGCGGCTATTTTAACTGGTCCCTCTCCTCTGCATTGTAGTGGGCCTGGGATACCCCACTGGCGACCCTGGGGTGAAAAAGCTCTGCATTTGACAGAGTCCACCTCTTAACTTGTTAACTTGCTAATTGGCCAGCAGTCACTTCATGAGCTGAACAATAGACTGCTAGCTGAGCGATGATCCCCTCTTTTAGAGAGGCAGAGGGAGTAAGGGGCCAGGTGGTGGTGAGGATGGTGGTGGTGGAGGGAGCAGAAAGGGGGATGGGGGGACTCAGGGATGTGTATGTGAGGAGTGTTGTGTGTGGGGTCCTGCCTGGTTGCCAGGGGGATGGGGGGGCTATCGGCTTGACCCAGGGAAATGGGGTGGTGGGGAGTTAGGTGGGATGCAATGTGTTTTACTCCCCCCTTCCTCCTCTTCTCCCATCCCCTCAGCCCCCAGCCTCTTTCTACATAGCAGAGAGGAGCAGAAGAGTTTGTTTGCCCAGTGAAGGATTGGCTTGGCAGTCCTGGCTCGATTGGTTGAGGGCTAAAAGGAGGTGCAGCCGTTTAGACCCAGACCATGTTAAGTAATTAGGGAACGCTTACAGGGACATTTCCACGACAGCTGCTCCGAGAGCAAACAGAGAGCTGCCCAGAGGGAGCCGCGGATGCATTGTGATCTGTTTGTGGGAACAAGGATGCCAAATACAATACGGCAGCATGTGCAGCCCAGACATCCAGAGATGTCCAACCGGAGTCTTTGTATGGAAGCACAAACACTATTACAACAGCAGCACAGAAGGGAAAGAGCAGGGTACAAAACAACATATTATTGCGTTTGATCTGATCAGTAACTGGACCATGTTCCATTTTTTGGCACTGGTTATAGATGCACCCAGAGATGATATTCAGGTTAGAATACAGGTTGAACACGATATTTAAAACATTTCAATGAGACCTGATGAATTTAAGGGAAAGTTAGAAAAAAAGGAGGATTTTTTCTCTCTCTCCCTGAAGAGAAGGCCTGCCCTGTCTGTCTCTCCCTGTAGTCTGTATAATGGCATATAGGACCCAGTTGGAGTCCCTGTGTTAAATAAATGGCTGGGGAGTTGACCCATGAGTTAGCCATGTTACAATAACAACCCCCGCATCCCGCCGTGTCCCAGCAAACCCCAGTGGCACTGTAAGGTTGTAAGGTTGGTGAACTCATGCCTAACAGAGGGCCTTTCCTATGGGTTGGCTCCCCAGCCAAGGTCCAGGCTTTACCTACCCAGGGCCTTGTATATTTTCCTGGCTCCTCTTTATTTATTCACTGCAAATCCATCTGGAGCAGCATCAAAGGAGTTTCCCCCCTTCTCTCTCTCTTCCCCCCCAAACTACCTAAGTTGAGAGAGAAAAAAAACAGGTGTAACAGTGTCTTCTCGCATGGCATGTTGACATCACTGTCTTCAACTTTTAACATGAACTCTGTCGTCTTAAACTTTTAACATTGGGAAAGGAAGGGGCTTTGCCTTGCCATCATTTCCCGTAGCTCATTTATTAGACAGGGGGGTCGGGCCATGCCATTGGAACGCACAAGCTCTTTTAAAAGGACTGTATAGAATGTGTCTTCTATAATGCTTAGTATTTGTTTAGGTCGTTTTGGGTTGCTCTCAAAACACATCTTACCTTATTTTGTCTAGGTAGAGAGCAGGTGTCATCCAGCTTTTTCCCCTGGCTGGTGTGAGGTGAATTGTCCTCATGGAGAGTTCATACAGTAGCCATTTTGTAGCTTTAGGTGCTCCATTTAGTCTTATGGTACCTACTCATAGTCTACCTCAATTACAGCATTCTTGCTGTTAGTTATACACTCAGTATGAAACCAGTATGTTATGGGTTGGTTAGCATACGCCCGCCCTATCAGCATTCTTTCTGTTGATTATACAACCCAGTATGTATGAAACCAGTATGCTTAGCGTTAGCTTACGCACTAATGAGGCACTACGTATTGTTAAAGGCGTGCGTACCTCTTCAACCGCACCATGAGCAAACCATTACATCAATAAGCCTGGATCATTTCAAAAGCATCCAATTAAATTTGGTCTTACAGCACTGCGTTCAAAAACACAGATTTTCTCAGTCTGTGGGACATGCAAACACACTCACAAACACACAAACACACGCACACATACTCTCCCCACACACACTGAAAGACACACACACACACGTTTAGCTACGAGTCTGCCTCCTCTCTCCTATGTGTCGGGCGGCAGATGCCTTTCATGTGGCTCCCCGCTCTCCTTCCTAATAGTCTGCCTTGTCTGCTAGCCTGATTGGCTGTTTTCATAGCTCAAGCTGTGGCAGGGAGGGGGGCAGAGTGTCGGCAGGAGCAGAATACCCACTCCATCAGGCCTCTGTGTCAAACAATACAAACATGATCTCTATATTTGAAGAGAAGCTGCGCACCGCTTGCCACACAGGAAAGGCAGAGGAAAAAGTGCCGGCGACGGGGTGGTATCATTTAAACCCAGTGGCATGGAATGATAAATAAAACCCACAGTGTTTCACCTCTTAGTCATGGATGTTAGAGCTGGCGGAGAGAGCCTGCACCAGAACCTCTCTCTCCCTCGCTCTCTCTCCCTCGCTCTCTCTCGCGCTCTCTCTCTCGCTCTCTCTCGCTCTCTCTCGCTCTCTCTCGCTCTCTCTCTCTCTCTTTCTCTCTCTCCCCTCCGTCCTTGTCTTGTCTGTGTGTCTGCACTGTAGGTATGATGGGTGAAGCATGTGTCAAGGGCTCTCAATGGCTGCCTGCATTCCCCCATGTTCCCCACCTCCTCCCCCAACCCTCCTGCTTGGCATCTGTTAAGCTGCTAAAGAGAAATTTGTGTTGTGAGACCGGTCCGTCTTGCTGGGTGGATTTGAACAAGCACATGCCTGTTCTACCCCGGTGGCCTATGAAATGAGAAAATCAGCCACTGTGATGCCGACGGGAGCAGGGCTTGGGTGATAAATCTGTGAGGGCTTTTTGTCTGTGTGTGTGTATGTGTGTGTGTGTGTGTGTGTGTATGTATGTGTGTGTATGTATGTATGTGTGTGTATGTATGTGTGTGTGTGTATGTGTGTGTGTGTGTGTGTGTGTGTGTGCGTGTGCGCGTGTGCGTGCGTGTGCGTGTGTGTGTATGTGTGTGTGTGTATGTGTGTGTGTGTGTGTGTATGTATGTGTGTGTATGTATGTATGTGTGTGTGTGTATGTGTGTGTATGTATGTATGTGTGTGTATGTATGTGTGTGCATGTGTGTGTGTGTGTGTGTGTGTGTTTGTGTGCGTGTGCGTGCGTGTGCGTGTGCGTGTGTGTGTGTGTGCTTGTGTAGATCCATGGAGCCAGGGGGTTAAGATTTGGGGATTTGATTTTACAACCAGCAAAGATGTGTCAGGAAACCCATGACATTAAAACATGTCTGAGTTAATTATTCAGCTCCAGTGACATTAATTTCTTATCATCTGGCTCATTTTTTATTTCTGTGAATATTCTTCCCAGGAGTATTAGAGGTCACATTACTAATCTATAGCACTCACACGGGAAGGGTCCACCATCTTGTGACATAAAGGTCAGATATTGAATAATAAATTAGCCTGGTACAACACACATTTAAGAGTCATACATATCTATTATAATAGGTTAACTGGTTTGTCCTCTTAGTGAGGTCAAAAGCCTGCATTTTTTGCTTTGGTTACAGAGCTTTTTCTAGATTTTTCCTATGTTGTGTGTGTGTATTTCTTTAATTTATGGAAATTTACATAAATGTAGTCATGTAATGACAACCATAGCTTTCCGCAGCCAGATTACCAGTCTGGTCCAAACCAAAACAATGCTCATGTCTATGCCTCATGTTCCTGCCTCATGTCTATGGTTCATGTTCATGCCCCATGTCTATGGTTCATGTTCATGTCTCATGTCTATGTCTCATGTTCCTGCCTCATGTCTATGGTTCATGTTCATGCCTCATATCTATGGTTCATGTTCATGTCTCATGTCTATGGTTCATGTTCATGCCTCATGTCTATGGTTCATGTTCATGTCTCATGTCTATGGTTCATGTCTATGGTTCATGTCTATGGTTCATGTTCATGGTTCATGTTCATGCCTCATGTCTATGGTTCATGTCTATGGTTCATGTCTATGGTTCATGTTCATGCCTCATGTCTATGGTTCATGTTCATGTCTCATGTCTATGGTTCATGTTCATGGTTCATGTTCATGCCTCATGTCTATGGTTCATGTCTATGGTTCATGTTCATGCCTCATATCTATGGTTCATGTTCATGGTTCATGTTCATGCCTCATGTCTATGTCTCATGTCTATGGTTCATGTCTATGGTTCATGTCTATGTCTCATGTTCATGCCTCATGTCTACGGCAAAGGATACTGTTAAAAGTCCTGAACCAGTTGATAATATCTAGATCATATCTAGTCTGTGAGGAGAACAAGAGACTGTTTAATCTGTAGTCATCCTCAGAGGCTGGTGGAGAGAAAGAGAAAGAGAGAGAGTGAGAGAGAGAGAGAGAGAGAGAGAGTGAGAGAGAGAGAGAGGTATGCAGTGTGCTGATAACATACTGTACACACCTATGGGTGTTTCCGTACCCCTTAGACAGAAGCATAGGGGTGTCTGAGGCCTCTATTTGCTTTAAAAATCCAAACATAGTTTTACTTCACTCCATAATGATCACGTACTCCCTTCACTATAGTGATGCAGGCTAGTGACCATTAGCCAGTATATCAGAGCTTAATGACCCTTCTCCAGTACACTACAGCCCAAGTGATAGACCGGTCACAGAGGTGTCACTCTGCACACAGACGGATTTCTTAGGTGAGTCCTACTGTAGTCTGTGATTTATTTGGGGGTCAGGAGTCCGGTGCCACCTCATTGGCTCTGGTCGAGCTCCGTGCCAGCTCATTGGCTCTGGTCAGTAGCTCTGTGCCAGCTCATTGGCTCGGAGAACTATTAACCTCCTCCCCTCTCCAGACCCAGCTGCCTTAGGTGCAGTACAGAAGGCCACAGGCTCCTCCTACTCCTAAAGGAGGCTCATGACAAGCGCAGTCAAGCAGGCAGCCATGGGCAGTTTCCGACGTACAGGAAAGATCTTAGGTCATTTCAAACACTGGGACTCTCTAAATGTAAGTGTCCGGTTGATGCAGCTTGTGCGTTTTTTCTACCACTGGTATGTATACTACTGTATAGTACTGTATGTGTTTTTCATAGTCATGTAGGCTATACTTGTGTACTGTATCTTCAGTATTTACACTGAATATTGCGTTAAAATATTAACGCAACAAGTTAACTGTTGGTCCCATTTTTCATGAGCTGAAATAAAAGATCCCAGAAATGTTGTATACGCACAAAAAGCTTATTTCTTTCAAATGTTGTGCACAAATTTGTTTACATCCCTATTAGTGAGCATTTCTCATTTGCCAAGATAATCCATCCACCTGACAGGTGTGGCATATCAATAAGGTGATTAAACAGCATGATCATTACACATGTGCACCTTGTGCCACTCTAAAATGTGCAGTTTTGTCACACAACACAATGCCACAGATGTCTCAAGTTTTGAGGGAGCATGCAATTGGCATGCTGACTGCAGGAGCTGAGCTGTTGCCAGATCATTTAATGTTAATTTCTCTACTATAAGCCGTCTCCAACGTTCGTTTAGAGAATTTGGCAGTACGTCCAACCGGACTAAAAACCGCAGACCACCATGCCAGCCCAGGACCTCCCTCCACCAGCCACCCGGACAACTGATGAAACTGAGGAGTAATTCTGTCTATAATAAAGCTCTTTAGTGGTGAAAACAGTCTGATATGCTGGACTTGGCTCCCCAGTTGGTGGGCCTGGCTCCCAAGTGGGTGATACTATGCCCTCCCAGGCCCACCCATGGCTGTGCCCCTGCCTAGTCATGTGAAATCCATAGATTAGGGCCTAATGAATTTATTCTAATTGACTGATTTCCTTATATGAACTGTAACTCAGTAAAATCTTGAAATTGTTTCATTTTGCATTTATATTTCTGTTCATTGTAAATTGGGGGGAAAGTATGTTATTGAGGGCATAATAATAAAATGTTTGTATTTTTTAAATATATTCAACATTTTTGTCCATCCTCTCTACCACCTAGCTTAAGTCAAACACATTACCACATATTACCATCAGAGCTTGTGTGCTATTACACTCCGATCAAGGATTCTGCGTTACATTTGGATTGTTATCTAGTGGCTTCACAACCTGGCTTAAAACCAGACACGACAAAATCAGAGTGCAGCTTCAAGAGCTGTTTATAAGGGCTGACATTCAGAGCAGCAAGGCCCTATTCTGAATCTCCCATTGTGTTGGAGCAGAGGAGGCCTCTCCATGGCAGTGTCCCAAATGGTTCCCTATTCCCTATATAGTGCACTACAGGGCTCTGGTCAAAAGCAGTGCATATGAGCCATTTGGGACACAGCCCATGTGTCAGCTCCTCCAGGATCCCTGAGGGACCTGGATGTCTCTCTGTCTGTTTGTCAGGCCTCTCCCACCCAGGCTTCACCAGGCAGCGCCAGCCTGGCTCCTCTTCCTGCAGCCTTCTCCCCTGCCTGGCCCCCCCATGTTGTGACTCCTGACAAGTCCTCCAATTTGCTCAGCTGTGTGAAAAGGCAGAGAGGCCATTGATATCTTCCCATTTATAAATGATCAGGCCCTGGGCTCGTGTTTCAGACCTGGTGGGCCCTGGCTGGCCCCCTGAGTACCTCAGTTCCTCCAGCTCCTCCAACCCCCCACTTTTCACACTCAGATCACAAGCCTGCCACACACTGAAACCCAGAGTAGCGGCCATTGATTTAGTCCCTTCTCAGATTCAACACAGCTCCATCAGTTAGAGTGTGTGTCTCTGTCTGTCTGTCTGTCTGTCTGTCTGTCTGTCTGTCTGTCTGTCTGTCTGTCTGTCTGTCTGTCTGTCTGTCTGTCTGTCTGTCTGTCTGTCTGTCTGTCTGTCTGTCTGTGTGTGTGTGTGTGTGAGGGGTGTGTGTGAGGGAGGGGGGGGGGGGTGGTCCCGTGCGTGTGAGTGTGTGCGTGTATGTGTGTGTGTGTGTGTGTGTTTCTAGCAGGGGGATGAGGTAGACGCAGCAGCACATTTAGCCCTGACATTAATGAAGGTCGAAAGGATACCACTGTCACACTCCATGAACAGTTAGATAATACCCTTTATTGGAAATATTAAGACTATGGCACTGCCAATATACTAAAAAGCTAATGATTATAGCATTAATCAATAAAATCACCTCACAAGGAGAGAATGCTGTGTCAGCAGGAATGAGGTCTCCATCGATTGGCTGTTCCTTCCTTCATATTCCTCAGCAGTAAGCATCAGGTAACAAGACCCAGAGGAGTTAAGTTCACAGCCTGATACGATACACACACCCAGCTCTCAGTTAGATTTTCACACACAATCATTTCAGCGTTACATTGAAAATAGCAAAAAAATTGCTAAAAATAAAATCCCATTCACATAAGATGCTTCACAATTTTGAAATCTCTTTTTTGAAATCTCTTCAAAAAAAGACAATATGTCTTGTTAATTGTTCTAGTTCCTGTCTGTCACTCTTCTTCCCATCATTCAGTCAGTCTCATCCCTCTCCACTCCTCCACTGCTCACCATGTCTTTCTGCCATGGTGGATTCCTTTAAACCTGATCCTGGCTGATTTTCAGGCCTTCCAGATCGATTTTCCTGGGTGAAAATAAGAGGATACAAAAGCATGTTAGACGCTCTGGAATCAGATCCAATCCATTAGGGGGGATCAATACACAGAAGGCAAAAGGGAGAAAAAAGAGCTGTGAGTGTTGACAAAACCAAATAAATACAGATGCGCAAGAGAGGAGAAATTAGATTACTGTCAAAGAATCTAAGCACAACACTTTTAACCCCTAACCTAACAATCTGTGTTTACACCGCAGCACAAGGGCGAGGGTGGGGACAGGAGGGACTGGAGATCAGCCACGCTGTACTGTGGTCTACATGCAGAGGTGTCTGGTCCGCGCTGAATTTGATAACCTCCCATGGGATACTGGGTGGCACTCTAAATGCTAGTATACTAGGAGGTATGATTCTATTTGAATATGACTTGAGATTTGAGAACATGTAATACATGGAAATGTAAAAGGTGTGTTTATTTTTCTCAAGTTTGATATCGAGTTTAACATGTCTGGAGAAATTATCGAAATATATTTTGGTGCAAATTCATCCGTTATTACAGAGCCATGTTTATTATACTGCTTTCTCTTTTTCTTAATTTCAGGTAAGGCCATCTTCTTATCTTTTGATCCCTAAAAGTAGAGTGTGGTCAAACTCCTCCAATAATCCTCTTATGGATCACGTCGACATTGTTCTGTTTGAAAATAAATCTCAATTAGTTCTTACAATGGCAAAAGCCACATACTCGCATTTCATGTATTATGATGGTCTACATATGGATATTGCAAAGTACGAATTACTCTACCAGCCAAGTTCGTTCAGCTAAGTACATTTTTGTGTTAGCAGGTTAGTGAAAATGCAACCTGTTGGAATGCAGAACCTATTTTCTCCCCTCCTTCTCTGTAACTCCCCTTTCATAATATCTTAGCAGAAATACATACCCATGTCTGCTTTCCAGATGGAGCCCCATGCAGCATGGTCAAAAACTGGCAACGTCAGCTGTTATTGTTATGTGGAAATGTCTAGGAGCAACAACGGCTCAGCCGCGAAGTGGTAGGCCACACAAGCTCACAGAACAGGACCACAGAGTGCTGAAGCACATAGCTCTTAAAAATCTTGCAACACTCACAACCGAGTTCCAAACTGCCTCTGGAAGCAACGTCAGCACAAAAACTGTTAGTCGGAAGCTTCATGAAATGGGTTTCCATGAACGAGCAGCCGCACACAAGCCTATGATCACCACGCACAATGCCAAGCGTCAGCTGGAGGGGTATAAAATGTGCCGCCATTGGACTCTGGAGCAGTGGAAGTGTTCTCTGGAGTGATGAATCACGCTTCACCATCTGGCTGACAATGCATAGTGCCAACTGTAAAGTTTGGTGGAGGAGGAATAATGGTCTGGGCTGTTTTTCATGGTTCGGGCTAGGCCACTTAGTTCCAGTGAAGGGAAATCTTAACGCTACAGCATACAATTACATTCTAGATGATTCTGTGCTTCCAACTTTGTGTCAACAGTTTGGGGAAGGCTCTTTCCTGTTTCAGCATGACAATGCCCCCTTGCACAAAGCGAGGTCCATACAGAAATGGTTTGTCGAGATCAGTGAGGAAGAACTTGACTGGCCTGCACAGAGCCCTGACCTCAACTCCATTGAACACCTTTTGGATGAATTGGAATGTCAACTGCGAGCCTAATTGCCCAACATCAGTGCCCAACCTCACTAATGCTCTTGTGGCTGAATGGAAGCACATCCCTGGAGCAATGTTCCAACATCTAGTGGAAAGTCTTCCCAGAAGAGTGGAGGTTGTTATAGCAGTAAAGGGGGACCATCTCCATATGAATGCCCGTGAATTTGTAATGACATGTTTGACAAGCAGATGACCACATCATTTTGGTCATGTAGTGTATCTAGCTGAAGCCTTATATCTTGAGAGATGAGGGTAAATACAGTATCTATCTGAAGCCCTGTCTGAGAAGTGAGATATCACAGCTGATAGCTAGCTTTGCCCTTCACCTCTACCCCAGAGAGGATGTTTACTTTAGTCACAAGGCTGTCTCCAGGTCAGGCCTTTGCAGCATCAGTTGAAAGCCTGTCACCCTCCCTAAGCGTCTGTCCCCCCAGTCCCCCTTACTCCCCTGTCACAGTGGACGAGGTGCCACTCAGGTGATTCTCATTGATTTCCACTACACAATCGTGTCCTCTCCAGGTGTAAACAAGCTGGGTCATATTGATGGCACTTGAATGATCAGGGTTCTCTGGCAGCACAGCGGGTCAATAGCAGCCACTCTTTAGAGAAAGGAAAGGCTGTGGAATGTGTCCCAAATGGCACCCCATTCCCTATATATTTTACTACTTTTGACCCGAACCCTATGGACCCTGGTTAAAAGTAGTGCACTATATAGGCAATAGGATGCCATTTGGGACATATCCTGTGTGTTTTAGTATGGGACTGGGAGGGTAGGTTCCTAGATATTCAATTTCCATTGGTGGGTAATTACATTTGACCAATTGTTATGCATTTATTTCCCTTTGACTTCCCGTCACAGAGATGTATTTTTGAGATGTGTGTGTCCTTCCAATCCAACATCATAATTATCGGATGCATGATTCCAGTATTTAATACCCATGTTTTTAAAGTGTGATGATGACATTATGTGATACAGGAATTTTATTTTAGACCTTTTATTCAGTTTCCTTCTCCTTTGCCCCAGCTCCTCCTTTTCAAATCCAATCAAATTTTATTTGTCACTTGCGCTAAATACAACAGGTGTAGAAATTACCATGAAATGCTTACTTACAAGCCCTTATTAACCAACAATCTAGTTCAAAAAATAAACTAAAGTGAAATTTAATAAAACTCAATAAATTAAAAAAGTAACACAAGAAAATGACATAACAATAACGAGGGGGTAGTCAATGTGTGGGAGTACAGGTTAGTCGAGGTAGTTTGTAAAGTGACTATGCATAGATGCTAAACAGCGAGTAATAAGTGAAATGTACAGTATTATTATGTCTTTATGTTTTGTGCAAATATATGATGGTATCTGTTAATAACCCTAATTTATAGGGGCTGACATATAGCTCAGGAAATACATACCAGTGTGTAATTCAAGATAGATTCATGCCCAGGGTAGGAGAATGAGTAACTATTGTCAGTCTCCTCACCACCCCTTGACTATGAGAGGCACAAAGGGACATCACACAATACTATAAAACAACCTATAACAAATCAACCTAACATTCACATGCAATATCTCTATAGCGTCTAACTCTTTCTAATTAGATATTGATTCAAAGGAAATGAATGGTTTATGCCTTGTTTTTCATGTACTTAGCTTGATACATTTTCTAAATTACAATCTGTCTTAATCTGAGAGGATAAGACACAGGTCTGCCTGTTTGGTGTGAGAGTGGCTGTCTGTTCTACCTGTGTCTCTCTCTCTCTGCCTGCCTCTGGCTGAGAGCCTGGAAGCAGCCCTGTCAGCTCTGGAAATGATATTGGCAGCCGCAGCAGTCACACGGCTTTTATTTCTCCTCCTCTAACTGCTAATTCGCAGCTGAGGTGGCAAAAGTGAGGCGAGGGGGGTGAAAAAGTGAAAAGCTATTAATGTTCGTTAATCATTGGGCCAAGTAATAGTTATCAGTGTTTTAGGGGCAATATTATTACCATGTAACGAAGGGCTTGATTACTTTATTAGGCTCTTCAAGTCATTCTGCTATCGCTTACCAACTCAACCCTCAAGACCCATCAGCCCCTCCTCCCTGCAGCACCCCATGATGAAATCAAATTATGGAGACTGCACATTTAAATCACAGACCCTTTACCCCAAGTGACATAAAGAATGACCACTGGGGGTTATTCAGAGTTCAGGCCAGATAATGAAACAGGCAGAGAGGTAATAGCATGAGGAGTAGGTGTTCTGAATATGTGGGGGGGGGGGGGGGGGGGGGGGGGGGCACACAGGGAGGGATTAATAAGGGGGGTTCATTTAGAGGGTATCTACTCCATCTGCCCCTCACGTCTCTATTTACTTTCAACCACCAAAACTCTCTCTCGTCATCTAATAGAGATCGACGGTTTCTTCTCGATTTAACAGTTAATAAGTGTAAAAAAGCACTACAATATTATACATTTAGTGAGTGACATCATGTCTTTAATTTATTTCAACGTCTTTGTAAAGGGCTGGGATGTCTATTTTACAGCAGCCATTATAAGTGTGCTATATATTTAATATAGACATCATATCACTGTAACGCTCTGGGTGTAGTGGGTGCGAAGTCAGGCGCAGGAAGCAGAGAGTTCAGTGGCAGTGCTAATTTAATGCACCAAAACGGCGAACATAAGCCACCCCACAAAACACAGGGCGCACACAAAACAAATGCCCCAAAACCGGGGACTGCAACAGTCCAGCAAAACCCACGAAACACGTATACCTCAAACGTGCACCCTAGTTACACAAACAATCCCGCACAACTAGCAGGCGGGCCTGCTGGGTAATATAGCCCAACTAATTAACCAAACACAAAACAGGTGAAACCAATAAACAGAAAAGGGGAAAAAAGGATCAGTGGCAGCTAGTAGGCCGGTGAAAACGACCGGCGAGCACCACCCGAACAGGAAGGGGAGCCACCTTCATTAGGAATCGTGACAATCACCTACACACTTCTCTATTCTTCTAGTTTCTTCTAATAGCTGCGATTTGAACAGCACCACGATTTGAACAGCACCATGATTTGAACAGCACCACGATTTGAACAGCACCACGATTTGAACAGCACCACGATTTGAACAGCACCACGATTTGAACAGCACCACGATTTGAACATCACCACGATTTGAACAGCACCACGATTTGAACAGCACCACGATTTGAACAGCTTTCCACGGGAGAACTGTCAGATGGCTGGTTAGCAGTATATAATGATGTTTTTAAACAACTAAAAGCAAACCCTTTGAAAAGCCCAATCCAGTCATAACAATCTCAGCTAGTTTCAGATGTCTATGGAGTTTGCAGGTGTACTGCTCCTGACTCAGACAGACACCTGTCACTGTTTACAAGTCCAGTCAGCCCACACTTCCCATGTTTAAGAGCCCTGATCCCTCATTACTGAATAACGCTGCTCTCCATCTCCTGTTGACTGCTTCTAGAGGAACAACATGGTGTGACCTCTGACCTCTCCTCCACTGTCTGTGTGGCTAAATGAGGTCAACCTGAAGGGTCAGGCAGACTGAGCCATAGTTAGTACTACCGCAATCAGAGCTCTAGTTAAAGAAAACACTTTCAACTGCAATTCAGCAACAACATCCCAATGTGATTGTCGCTATAGCACCTAGTCCTTAGAATTACATATAGAACACATATGTGTGATTATAGAATCTATGACCTAGTCCGTGCTGGACATCCACTGACTACTCAGGAATTCTGAACAGTCATGTTTCATGATCGCTACAGACAGTGAAGCTTTTTGAAGTGTTCTGCATGTGTGTTATTCAGTGGTTTCAATGGCCCATCAGGGCACTGTCTGTTCTAGGGTTGCACAATTCCGGAAACTTTCAATAAATAGCCTGGTTTCCCAGAATCCTGGTTGTAGGATTCTGGATTTTCTGCTTATTCCCTACTGATTCCAGGAATCTGTGATTTTGGGAAAACCAGGGAATTCATTGAAAGTTCCCCGGAATCTTGCAACCCTAGTCTGTTTATGTCTTTATCTTTATGTAAAGTCCAGGGGTCCTTAGTCCACTCATTTGACCTTGAGCTTTGTGTCCTCTGGCCCAAACATTACATTCGTCTTTAATTGCACCGCCTCTGTGACCAAACAGAAAGAAAAAAAAAACATGATGGGGCCTTGCAGCCTGTAGCTTGCAGCCTGTAGCTTGCAGGCAGCAGCCAGACTGTTGTTGACTGTCTTAAATGATGGCTGGGGATGAAGCTGATGTCTTCATTTAGTAGCAGAGGCTCCCTCCCTCCTCGTGGTGCAGATAAAGCCCCATTCGTTGCCCCGGCCCAGGCAACAGGCACGCTAGCTGGGTGATTAGTAGTAAACATTTTATGGGGATCCATACATATGTCTAGCAGTCATTTTTATGAGGACGTTTATACAGGCACACCTTCGATCAAGCAGCCAGGACCCTGGGCCTGAACAGGCGCTAGCCGACCCAACCCCACACTCCTCAGCCCCCCTCAGTCACCCATCCCCTAGCAGCCAGAGGACCTGTCTCTATCCCCCACATTAAATAAGCCCCCCTTCCTCCCCTGGATCACATGTGACAGTTGCAGTATGGTGCAGAGAGGGGAGGACGCTGGGCTGGGGGATGATATGACATTTGTGAGTCACCAACCCAGAGGACTTTTAGCTACATGTACAGTGTAATCTGTTGCTGGCTGCCAATACTTAACAAGCATGTAACAATATGGCCAAGAATGTATAGTAATAATAATAATAGCTTTTAGTTCATTAGACACTTACTGTCGGTGTATCTTGTAAATGCTTCATAACTAATTAGATAATTAAGAAGTAGGATTCGAATGCATATTAGTTTGATTGTTAAAAGGCTCTCAGTTAAATAACATACTATTGAATGACATGTCACATGTATGTTGAGTAGTGCTCTGAGGTGTTAAAATAGGGTTGGATGAAGATGTGAGAGATGTAATTTCCTAACTGATAACCCAGGTCCATCAACCACCGTCCTGAGATTATAATAATACACCATTCAGCGAGGGATCAAAACTCAGGAACGCCCATTAATAATATAAGATAGTAAATACTATACCTGAGCAGGACTGATAGTCAGAGTAGACTTCAGCCATTCTCAGCAGGTGGAATGCAATGAGTGGGCAGGTAGTTAGTTGATCAGGGTCATGACAAGAGGTTCCAAAGTCCCCTCCCTCCAATCAATACCTGCCACCTACCTACGTCCCTGCAGGTAAGAAGGGAAGGGACATATCCCAGTTCCAAGGTACCTTATCAGCCACTATGTTTTGCTAAGATATCTAAATGAGGGTGAAAGGGCCTCTCAGATCGTCCGGGCGCTCAAGCTTAGAAAATAAATACAGTTGGAGGTCAGAAAGGCAAAGGGTTCTAGAAAGGTGAAATTGTGATTAGGGATCGAGGGATTGATATCGCGGGGTCACCCTCCTAACAAGTGGAGTAACAGAGTTAGTGCCTGTCACACCTGCAGATCAGGGGCCCGGCCGGGTCCCCAAGAGTGATAGAATGAGCTGACTAATGGGTCCTAATGAGAGGAGACGAGAGGCAGGAAAGTCCTTTATACTGAGCCTGGGGCCACGGCGCCTCACTCTGAGGTGACCGTTTACAAGACTAACACTGCAGGCCTAACGCAATTAACACCGGTGAGTGTGGGGTTAAGACAAGGTTTCCGTTGGGATGGCGATGGCAATGGCTCTATACCTTGCTCTGAGCCCAACAGCAGGGAGAGAGAATGAAATCGACCGTAAATTGAATCACCGGGGGAATGGGATGGGCCCCACAAGGGCCACCATGCATGCAGCCAGGCAGGGAACCACAATGACAGTCTTAACTGAAGGGGACAAGGTCAGCGGTGACCACAGTGAGGACGGTGTCCTCCAATCAACAGCTTAATAATAGGACACTGCTGGGGGCTATTGCACTGAACACTTACATCACTGTTTGTTCGCTTCCCTCGTTCTTCACCCAACACAATTGCAGCATAGGCTATAGAACTGTATGTATCGACTTCAGTCCTTTTTAGACAACGTGCAGACAGCCAGCAATCCTAATTCCTCAAATAGAACTTGTGAGTATTGGTCTGGCTAATGCCTAGATTAGATCACCCCATGCACTAAAGCAGACATTCTTTGGAGTCGATACCCATATTCTCTCCAACAGATATGATCAGTAGCTTCACCACCAGGCTCTACTGGCCACTCTCAGAGCCTCAGTCTGCCTCCCAAATGGCACCCTATTCCCTACATAGTGCACTACTTTTGACCAGAGCCCATAGGGTATAGGGTGCCATTTGTGACGCAGGCTCAGTAATGAGCCCTTCAGCAGTTTATATCTATCAGCGTTCTGCTGCGTATCGACCAGGCATTGCTCTGGCCTCACGGAGGACGCAGATGCTCGGGCTATTAGCTCCTTTTGTTTGTTTTGAATGAGAATAGAAAAGGAATTGGCTCATTTTTATCTTATTGTCGGTAACTCTACCTCCCCTGTGGCAAGGACAAAAACCAATCCTAATTTGGTTAGAGCGACAACCTCAGCTTTTGTAATGGTTTTGAGCGACCAAAATATGGTGACATATAATGTACACACACACACACAGGAAGGGAAGCCTTTAAGAGCAAGGCAGGCAGCCGCAACCGAAGATCTTCTGTTAGCTAACCACTGCCTGTGGCTCCAGCCGGAGCATTAGAGAGGCCTGTGATTGGTTTGAAGTTTATTTTATTCATAAAGCATGACCCAGGAGATGTGTTTAACCCCACCGCCACAAGCTTTATTCATAAAGAGTCTCAGACTAGGACTACTGATATAGGATCAGTTTTCCTTATAGAATAGTTAAGAATAAGAATGGCGGGGTAACTGATCCTAGACCTGCACTCTTATTCTGAGATGCTTTTTGAATACTGCCCACCAAACATTCAGTCAGCACACTTAGCACCAAAATCTCCCAGTCCACTCCAGCCTCACCCTTCAACAGAAAGAGAATATATCAATCATGGCTGTCTTATTTGATATGTTCATTAGGGGCTATGGAGAGGACACTCTATCCACTCACAATAATCGTTAAGACATACTGAAATGAGGTAGCATAACGTTATTGTAGATCACTATGGAATGTCAATCCTGGGCCATGTCCTAAATGGCACCATATTCCCTATATTGTGCATTCATTTTAGGCCCCATGCACCCTGGTCAAAAGTAATGCACCAAATAGGGAATAGGTCTTATTTGGAGTGCAACACTGGTGCATAACTGTAGAGGGCTTTCTGAAGAAGGCTCAGCAGCATCCAGCAAGCTAAAGCTCAGGAGAGAAACCTGATCTGCCCAGTGCAACCTCTGTAACCTCTCCTGTCCTCCACAGACCTCTGTGTAATGATGCCTTTTGACCTATAGCACATCACTGCACTGTCTGACATCATGTGGTGTGTGTGTGTGTGTGTGTTTAAATATCCACAATTAGCCCAGTCAAAGACATCAGCCATATCAGATTATTTTACAACTCTGCGCTAATCTATACTTAAGTACTTAGCAATATACTTTATAGCACTTTCATTTATATAGTTTTATTAGTTTGCCCTAAAACTGTAAAAAAATGTGTCCAAAAGCATGCCCATACGCAACCACCAACTTTTGTTTCCTTACACACACACACACACACACACACACACACACACACACACACACACACACACACACACACACACACACACACACACACACACACACACACACACACACACACACACACACACACACACACACACACACACACACACACACACATCTATGATGTTATAAGTAGCAGTGAGTAATAGCCCTCTCTGTGCAGGCAGCTGCTGGCTCTTGTTTACATGATAACTGATTACCCTAATTTTGAGACAGGCTGATAAATAGTGTCCTCCATTGTCAGGCCCTGCAAGAGCAGTGGGTGATAATACCTTTTTGATTATTCAATAAATAACCCATAATTCGACAGTGATTGGGCTGTGAATGTGCTAAGGGGGTTGGGGTAGGAGACGGCTATTGACCCTTGTGGTCAGTTAGCTGGCTGACCACTGGGCACTAAGGTCAGTTCCCTCCCTGGCCCCCTGGCCTGAGTCCACTTCAGGCCTCGCTGATCTTATTATGACTGGGGTCATTGGTTTGCCTCATTGCTTATTGGCAAAACAGACATTTTGGCCTAATGGTTTGCACTTAATAACTTTTTTCAAAATGATCCCCATTGCTTTTGATGACCAAATTACAATGACATGTTTAGTATGAGCCATATTAAAATCTAGCCCCCCGAATGGATTTTCCGCCTCGTTGTAAGTAGAATGGATTTTATGGTATGTGTCTCACTCACTATCGGATGCAGCTGTACAGCATTGTGGGTGACAAATCTTCCTGCGTTGCGTGTCATTGCCTTGATGTTGCCATTGAAGTCTCCTGGTGTAGTTATTGGAGTTTCCTGGTGTAGTTATTGGAGTATTGATCCTGGGAATGTTTAGCTTTCTGTCCTCTCCCATTTCATGTACAGTATATGGACAGCAGATGCCCTTGTGCAGGGCAACTAGAATGTTCACTTGCGGTTCTGAGACAACCCTCCCTGCCTCCCTCCTCTACATGATATCACTCATCAGAACAGGTGAGCCACTGGGTGTCTCAGGGAGAGAAGAGTCGAGCCACTGGGTGTCTCAGGGAGAGAAAAGGCAAGCCACTGGGTGTCTCAGGGAGAGAAGAGGGAAGCCACTGGGTGTCTCAGGGAGAGAAGAGGCGAGCCACTGGGTGTCTCAGGGAGAGAAGAGGCAAGCCACTGGGTGTCTCAGGGAGAGAAGAGGGAAGCCACTGGGTGTCTCAGGGAGAGAAAAGGCAAGCCACTGGGTGTCTCAGGGAGAGAAGAGGCAAGCCACTGGGTGTCTCAGGGAGAGAAAAGGCAAGCCACTGGGTGTCTCAGGAAGAGAAGAGGGAAGCCACTGGGTGTCTCAGGGAGAGAAGAGGCGAGCCACTGGGTGTCTCAGGGAGAGAAGAGGCAAGCCACTGGGTGTCTCAGGGAGAGAAGAGGCAAGCCACTGGGTGTCTCAGGGAGAGAAGAGGGAAGCCACTGGGTGTCTCAGGGAGAGAAGAGGCGAGCCACTGGTTGTCTCAGGGAGAGAAGAGGCAAGCCACTGGGTGTCTCAGGGAGAGAAGAGGCAAGCCACTGGGTGTCTCAGGAAGAGAAGAGGCAAGTCACTGGGTGTCTCAGGGAGAGAAGAGGCAAGCCACTGGGTGTCTCAGGAAGAGAAGAGGCAAGCCACTGGGTGTCTCAGGGAGAGAAGAGGCAAGCCACTGGGTGTCTCAGGGAGAGAAGAGGCGAGCCACTGGGTGTCTCAGGGAGAGAAGAGGCAAGCCACTGGGTGTCTCAGGGAGAGAAGAGGCAAGCCACTGGGTCTCAGGAAGAGAAGAGGCAAGCCACTGGGTGTCTCAGGGAGAGAAGAGGCAAGCCACTGGGTGTCTCAGGGAGAGAAGAGGCAAGCCACTGGGTGTCTCAGGAAGAGAAGAGGCAAGCCAGTGGGTGTCTCAGGGAGAGAAGAGGCAAGCCACTGGGTGTCTCAGAAAGAGAAGAGGCAAGCCACTGGGTGTCTCAGGGAGAGAAGAGGCAAGTCACTGGGTGTCTCAGGGAGAGAAGAGGCAAGCCACTGGGTGTCTCAGGGAGAGAAGAGGCAAGCCACTGGGTGTCTCAGGGAGAGAAGCGGCAAGCCACTGGGTGTCTCAGGGAGAGAAGAGGCGAGCCACTGGTTGTCTCAAGGAGAGAAGAGGCAAGCCACTGGGTGTCTCAGGAAGAGAAGAGGCAAGCCACTGGGTGTCTCAGGAAGAGAAGAGGCGAGCCACTGGGTGTCTCAGGGAGAGAAGAGGCAAGCCACTGGGTGTCTCAGGAAGAGAAGAGGCGAGCCACTGGGTGTCTCAGGGAGAGAAGAGGCAAGCCACTGGGTCTCAGGGAGAGAAGAGGCGAGCCACTGGGTGTCTCAGGCAGAGAAGAGGCGAGCCACTGGGTGTCTCAGGGAGAGAAGAGGCAAGCCACTGGGTGTCTCAGGCAGAGAAGAGGCGAGCCACTGGGTGTCTCAGGCAGAGAAGAGGCAAGCCACTGGGTGTCTCAGGGAGAGAAGAGGCAAGCCACTGGGTGTCTCAGGCAGAGAAGAGGCAAGCCACTGGGTGTCTCAGGGAGAGAAGAGGCAAGCCACTGGGTGTCTCAGGAAGAGAAGAGGCGAGCCACTGGGTGTCTCAGGGAGAGAAGAGGCAAGCCACTGGGTCTCAGGGAGAGAAGAGGCGAGCCACTGGGTGTCTCAGGCAGAGAAGAGGCGAGCCACTGGGTGTCTCAGGGAGAGAAGAGGCAAGCCACTGGGTGTCTCAGGCAGAGAAGAGGCGAGCCACTGGGTGTCTCAGGCAGAGAAGAGGCAAGCCACTGGGTGTCTCAGGCAGAGAAGAGGCAAGCCACTGGGTGTCTCAGGGAGAGAAGAGGCAAGCCACTGGGTCTCAGGGAGAGAAGAGGCGAGCCACTGGGTGTCTCAGGCAGAGAAGAGGCAAGCCACTGGGTGTCTCAGGAAGAGAAGAGTCGAGCCACTGGGTCTCAGGGAGAGAAGAAGCATGCAGTCATTGAATTGAACAAGTCAGGGGTTGAAAAATAGCCTTGGATCACTTTGAGAAGCGGCCCGCCGTAGAGTGACTTTCACTCCAGCAGCAGATGCATTACTGCGTTAGTAGGTTGCCTATTAAATACCTTCTCTCAATTGCCCATTATTTCCCCCAATAAAACCGGTGCAGACTGCATGGATTTTTCCCCCTCTCCCCGTCTTTTTGTTTCGGAAAACATGCTTCAAATGCAACCCTGAAAAAAAAGCCCTTAATGAAGTGAAGCGTTTGATGTTCTAAATAAAAAACAGACTGGTTTATGGGTGGAAGGCACAGCAGCAAATGCAGTGGTTGATCATAGGTGTGGAAAGCCAATCTTTTAAAAAGACAAAATAAAAAAGGTCCTTCTCAGAAACTCTGCCAAAAAAGGAGCCCCCCTCTTCCCCCACCTCCTTATACCTCCCTACCCTTGGGCCATTGGTAGTAGTCGTATTATGCAATTACTGCTAGGTAAATGCACCTCCGCCCCAAAGTCTGAGTAGAGTACCCACATCCCACACACACCACACGCTGCTCCAATGATTTGACCAGGTAAGACTACAGTATTGAAGTGGCATATGGACATGGTAAGACCGGGGAACAAAGCTTAGTTAGTATGCCTTAATGAAATGAGACCGGCTGTGGAGTACAAGGAGAAACCACCAGACCTTTATTAAGGTGTGTTGATGGGCTGATTTCGGGCTCATGCCCTCTCTCTCATTAGACCCCCGTGTCTTAGTCTAGAGATGAGAAAAGAATGAAGATGATTAAGAACTGTGGCCATTATGCTTCACTTTTCTGTTAGGAGGAGAAAATCGTTCTATTCATAATTCATACCCTCAATAACTATTAATAAAGTGATATTTCGGCAAGGGGAATGGGCACGGGACAATTACGTATAGCATTAACATTTTTCTATTTGAACGTTTTCCAGCATCAATTTCTCTTCTTGGAGTTAATAAGAGAGATCATCCCCTTGACCTTGTCATGAAATGATTGTATGGATATAATATTCCAATCTATTAGCCTTGTGTGATATATTCCACCCAGTTAATTGGGACTCTGGTGGGAGAGTGTGGTGACTGCCCTAGACAATGATGTTGGGGCAAAGAGAAGAGAAGATGAGAATAGGAGCTAGATGGGGTTCTGTTGACCCCCTCTCGGGGGTGAAGGTCAAAGCAAAGGTCTCTAAAGTCCAGTGAAGTTTCAATGAAGACCCACTGAAGGCATGTCCATCATCTGAAGACATTGACGAGCATTCCATTCCTACTTGTCTCTCCAATGACCCTCTTCACTGTGTTTGGAAAGACAGCAGGCAGCAGACTTTGGATGTGTCCTAAATGGCACCCTATTCCCTAAATAGTGGAGTACTTTTGACCAGGACCCTATGGAATAGGGTGCCATTTGGGACATATACATTGTCATTGGCACTGCAGCCAGTGAAGGGGGTAAACAGACCAGCCACCCAGGCAGTCAGCATTGGCTGTAGTGACTGAGAGAGGGAAGCCTGTCTCTGTCTTGTTTCAATCTGTGCTGTAAAGTCCCTGGATCTGAATGTGATGGTGACTGGCACGCTTGGCATCCCTCCTAGGACCCCATTAGACCCACACCTGCCTGCCAGCGGAGTCTGGATGTGGAACTCGGGACCCAGCCCGGCCCTACACCAGAGAACCATTCTCCACTTGGTATAGATGCCAAGCACAAAAACCCACAGGAAACCAATTCCTTTGGAGTGGACAGAAAAAAGTCAACTTTGATATGGAAAGGAAAGTTCAAAGGGCAGTAATGTGTAGTATTTTCTGGTGTGTTGGTACTACTGCTGCCTGTGTCTATCAGGTATGGTAGGCGCCACGTGCCTTTCCTATAATAGGCGGTTGACTCTGCTTTCTGGTTTCTAGGGAAATGTTTAATGGCCTCTTCATATAAAAAGTATTCAACGAGCACTCGTAAAAGGTTCCAGATTGACAGCTTTGCAGATTCCCTGTGTTTTGGCTCTCTTGTTTGCTAGGTGGGCACAGGAGATGATGAGATGGTGGTATGGTGGCCCCCAAGGCCAGGTCTCCATAAAGGGGTGACAATCTTGTCCCTTGAGGGTACCATACCAGTGGTAATGGCCCTCTCTCCCCCTGGCTGGTTAGCGGGGTAACCCCCTCCCTTTACGTGCCAACCTGACTCACAGCTGTGCTGTTTTTCCACTTCACATGGTGGACGTCTAATCCCTCTAGCTTTCCTCTCAAAGGAAACAACGGCATGACGTAACTCCAACTGAATTTCAGTTACCATGTCCTTATTTCACTAAAAGAGTGACCACTTCTCCCTTTTCCCACACCACGCACCCCAAAAATCTCCTCACTCTCACCCATTAAATGTTTTATTATGATAAATTCACTATTCTATATTTCCCTGGTCTTAACAGGGGCAACGATGCTCTCCACACGCGCGCGGCCTGCCAGGCAAGGCTTAGAAAAGCTAGACTTCAATGAACGAACCCACAACGGGGTGCCTTGCACCCCGCCCGCATATCTGGTTTGATTTTAAAGTGAAATTACTAAATTCCTGCCTTCCCTTTTGGAAAGCGCAGTGGAACATGCGCTCCATAAAATGCTGTGTGGGTTTGTTTGGTTGGGGGGCTCCTGGTGACGGTTAGCCGTGTGGTTTGTCTGAGCCCCATGGGGCTTGTCTGGGCACTGTGTGGGTGCTGTAAACCAGGAAGCTGTGCTGTAAACAGAGCTGGCATGGAGGGGCCCTGGGCTGAGGGCCAGGAGGGACACTACTGCTCTCCTCCTCTCTGCTCTGGGGGTAAACAGACTAGTGTCCCTGGCTTGGTCCTTGGTTCTCACTTCCTTCTGTGCCCTCATTCAATTTTCATAATGTGAATAAAAGGCATGGTCAGGTCAGGACAACGGCGAGCCCTTTAACGCTGGTGGATACACACACTGACTGTTCACTCTATATGTGGTATAGAGCTCATGGGTGACTGGTGGAGCGATCTAGTCATACAGCTAAGTGAACCAAGAAACCTCCACCTACTAATACCATTTTACAAGGAAATATCCTTATGCTTGACCTTATACTTAGAGCTAACTACATGGCTTGGCTGATAGGTAAATACTGTCTGTGGAGAACTCTGCTGACCCAACCTCCTCTCACCCCGGCAGCCCTGTCTGTCTAAAAGCCTCAGGCATTAAACTATAGGCCGCCATGTCCCTGTCTGTTTCAATGACGACCAATTAGACTGCCCTCGGGCATGTCTATTACAAGCTCCAATGTTAGTCATAGTCATGTCTCAGCCAATACTGCGAGCAGTCATTCAGGCATCACTCTCTCTGGGCGCAGAAGCTCTCTTTTTCTTCAACTTTTATTCTGACACATTCTGGGACAAAGTTCCCAGCCTCATGTTTCTATTTTCTGACTCCTAAAAATGTCATATTTTTTTTAGTTCTGGTTTATACGTTTCTCATAGCCACCCAGCTGGCACAGGAAAACAAAGACATGAGGGAAACAATCTCATAACAATCAAAGTATAAAAAAACGCAGCCTCCAAAACAAATCTTGAAATTTCATAGCAAATTGGACGAGGCCCTTTGCTTATTTCATTGTGCGTGGAAATACAAGAAGGCATTGTTTCACTAATTCCCCCAGCCTTGTTACAGTGTGTGTGGCTATCTATCCTTTTAGACACGTTTAATGGGGCTTTGGCTGCTCTGACCGTGATATAAATCTGTCATCATTTATTAGAAATACTAAAGAAGAAGAGCAACATTAATCACCCTTTTTTGTTTATTAAAGCAATAAAGGTTTCACTGAGTGGTTTATTACCTAGCACCATATTCTGATAAGACAGGTTTTGTAGTGTAAGGTGTCTCACTAGAGTAACTAGTCTAATTACACCATGGGTTGCATCTCAAATGGCACTCTATTCCCTATATAGTGTACTACTTTTGACCAGAACCCATCAGGCATGGGCCACTATATAGAGAATAGGGTGCCATTTGGGACGCTGACCATGGTAGCACTCTGACTCAGAGTCACTAGTGCAATTACACCATGCTAGCACTCTGACTGTACCCCTCCCTCCCACCCAGGGAGGTTATAGGGAGCACAGGAAGGCTGTGGCTCTGGAGCACAAGCTTTATTGTGTTGTCAGGAAGTAGGACATCATCCTGGCCTTTGACCCAACACAGGCAGCAACGGCAGCATACTGCTGATTAGACAGGGGACGTCTATATTGACTCCTCTCCTTCCATAGTGCTGATGTAAGAAGCTATTACACCTGAGATGCCTGATGACGTGCAGATAGGAGCATAGTGGTGGACGGTGGTGGTTCAGCATACTGTACTATGCACTGAGGGTGGGTCATTGCTGTAGGTCATTGCTGTAGGTCATTGCTGTAGATCATCATACATTTGCAGAGATCATAGGGTTTCTTTGTCTTCTTGGTCAAGCGGCTGTACTCTGCACATTCACCTGACCAGAAGAAAAATGTTGCAAAATGGCCAGGCTTTCTCTCTTCGCTTCTTTTTTGTTCTACCACAGATCAATAATTCAATAAGGCATATCTTTCAATTTGGCGACATCTCATCTAGGAATCTCTGTTTATAATTTCCATTGATCTAAATAGGGTTGAGTAGAGTCAAGGACATCAGGGAACAGTCACCATCCTCAGAATATGTAAACAAAGCAGTTACGTTTGACATTGAATGAAGGGGGAGTCAGTATATTATGAGTGCTTCTGTATTCTGCGCTTGCAATATCTTGATGTTTTATCTGAGGACGGATACAGACAGACAGCGATTGATACAGACCAATAACAATCTCGATCTCCAGCCTTAATGGATGATTGCTCTTTCTGTTTTTAGCCGGGCCACCATATCAGAGATCTCAAAGCCCAATCGTATGATGGGTGTGAAAGACATAGGCGTTGCTGTTCGCAATCACCACAATCATAAATTCAGAAAACTCCCATTTGTCTTTGAATAATGTAATCTTAATGATTATTTTTGCTCTCTATAACATAATTCTTTGGTATAATGATTTTTATGCCCCTGACATATTGTTTGGAGGGTGACATAAAACCCCAATGACATGTGACATTTGGAAAAGGTCACTCAGCCCATCTCGGCTCACATCTGTCTTTGTAACGCTAGCATCACCAATCTTTGTCTTGCGTTCGAAACCCACCTCCCACCCCTTTTTTCTCCCTTTGCGTTTTTTCCTGGTTGTTTTATTATTATTTTTTGGGGGGCTTTTTTCAGGAAGAGAACAGGGGATAATTGTCACTGTAGGGAGAGGAGGAAAGGAAGCCATATCGTCCCCCCTTAGGGGCCCAGGGGGGCCACAAGCAGTATGCAGCATGTCAACCCAAGCTGTAGAGAGAGGGATGGATGGATGGATGGATGGATGGATGGATGGATGGAGAGAGAGAGAGGAATGACAGGGAGATGGGCTAATACTAATGTGATCAATACGTCAGAAGTGACCAGAGGCTGAGGGGGCAGGATGGGGGCTAGATGCCTATGTTCAGTGAGATAAAAGAAAATGGGGGGATTTGACAAGTGGTGATCTGCTGTAATTAAAGGAAATTGCGTCCAAAATAAATTGTGCATTTTGTGGGATTTGGTTGGTGAGAGGCTGTCAGCACATTCTACTAAAACATGTTCAAACTAAGGGGAATTGGCTAGGATACAGGCAGTTTTACCTTTTACGCTCATCACAATTAGTTAAAATTGTAAAATCAACGTTTTTACTCAGAGAAAGTAGTAGATTATTGGAAAAATAGGTTGCATATAAAAAAATTAATTATGACTAAATCGGCTGACAATATTATTCAATGTTAAATACAGTAGTATTTAATTGAGGGGACATTTTATGTTAATCATTAATCACACAGATAGGGTGTCTTTTTATTCAATATCTCTTTCACTGTTTTAGAAATGTAACTTGTCAGAAGAGAAACCATCATCCCCAGCCTGTATCTCTTGACTCTCTTATGTCATCCTGCTGTGGAGTGCCACCCTGACAACCCTCTGCTTCAAAACTACAGTTTTCTGACAACTGTATCTTATGGTCTTAAAATGGCTGACCCCTGACCTCAATTTCCCAATGGATGTTTTTTGAGTAGGGGATCCTTTTGGAGGACATGAAATATGCATTTTGATGCAGGCAGGGGGGACTGACCTAAGGTCGTAAATTACAGAGGAGCTCAGTGGTGCTGTAGGCTCACTCCTCGCAGTATGACCAAGGCGGAGCAGGAACGGGGGCGGGGCGGACGGAGGTCATCTGGGCGGAGCTGGACCCAGCTTGTTTGTGGTAGCTCCATCCCAAATGGCAACCTATGAAATTCCTATGGGCCCTGGTCAAAGAAGTGCACTATATAGGGAATAGGCTGCCATTTGGGACACAGGCAGTATCTGCTGGGTGACCGGTGGCCTGGTAGCAGAGGACTGGAGGGGGTTGCAGCAGTAATGTATGGACTGTAACACTCAGTGCTTATGCCCTGACAGCTTTAATGGTGATGGCCATATTATAGAGAGAGAGCAGAGAGTAAAAGAGGTGCTTGATGTGGATCGCCCTGTGACAGATGCAAATAGTAAAGACACTGAAGTGTCCGTGTGTGTTTGTGTATCCGTGTTTGTGTGTACCGCAGCGGATACGTCCCTGTGTACCCCAAATGAGTCAGTCCGTCAGGCTAATTAAGCACAGCTGCTGACTAATGAATCAGGCTAATGTTAATGATCAGTGCTTTTAACGCTGATGAGAAACTGAGCCTTACTGTGGTGTTCATGGAGGCTGGCATTCGTTAGCAGCAGTGGTATATTTCTAGCATAGTTCCAGATATATTTGTGCTCTCTTGAAACAGGCTAGACCATAGAAGTTGGTAAGACAGCATAAACAGATCTGGAATCAGGCTAGACCGTAGAAGTTGGCAAGACAGTACAAACAGATATACAACCAGGCTTATGTATTTCTGGGAAGGCAACATGATAATTTTCCCGATGTTAGCGGAGTGAGATATTGAGATATGTGGTCCAGCGGTTGGGACGGAGTGGCATGTTTCATAGAGGTTTCTGCACAGCACAGCAGCCCATCTCTTTGTCATGCTGCCTGTGGTGCTTCCTTCCTCACCCCAACACGGTTACTGATATTCCATCCTGCTCGCTCTGTGATTCAGTCCCTCCTGTGTTTCTGATGGTTATTTAAAGGAAGGCAGCCGTGTTGGGTCTTCGTAATGTGTGGTGGTATCATAACCCATACTTCCTGGATCACATCACATCACATCATCACACACACACACACACACACACACACACACACACACACACACACACACACACACACACACACACACACACACACACACACACACACACACACACACACACACACACACCTCAGCCAGCCAATAGACTAGGACATGCCTGTCCGTTACAGTAAGGAAAGGGGCCCAGTGTCTGTGGTTTCTGGGGAGTGTAACTGACTGACCTCATGCAGGTACACCTTTTCCTGGTATTACACAACAACAGCCCCCATTGGTCCTCTGTCTGTTGCCACATTCACCACAGTTCTGTCGCTGCTCTTCTCTCTGTGACATAACCGCTCCCCCTTGTTACCAGGAGAGTGAGAGGGTCGAACCAACACAATTTCACACCGTTTGTGATATAGATGTCAGGGAGATTTAGAAAATGTCTTATAGTTCAATATATAATTCAAATAATATTTCATATTTTAATGACACTGTTATTATCACATTTACAGTAACGTAATTTTTGTTGTTGTTTAAAAATATATATATATTATGGAAAAAACGTATGACAGTATAACTATATATAAAAACATACTGCAACTCCAGTCATGATCTGGAGCCAACAAAACTAATGACATGACATGTGTCCTGCCTGTAGCACCATGCTTGCTGACTCCAGACCTATGTACAGCAGTACCAATGCCTGCCAAACATAAATTAAAGCAGCAACCCCAGCACCTCACCATCTCCTAAACCTAGCTGACACTCTGCTGCTTAAGCAGAAAAGTTCTGGCTTGTGTTCCAAATTGTACCCAATTCGGTTCATAGTGCACTATTTTTGACCAGAGCCCTATGTGCCCTAGTCAAAAGTTGCGCACTATAAAGAGAAAAGTGTGCCACTTAGGATGAAGAACCTGGCTGTGTTCTGCTGTTCTGCTGTAATTGAGAGCTTAAGTGAGTTTAGGCCACAGAGTTTTCTCCCGTAAACATTTTGAGCACTTGAGCCGTTCGGAGGCTGAGACTCATTTGCCCTTGTAAATAAACATGTTTGCTATCTGTGTTTCTCAAGGATCCGAAATGTCTCTGAGTTTTGTGTCATTCTTATCCCCATATCATGGCAAGTATCTCATCTAGGTAGATCTGTACATACAGTGTATATCTATTTCTGTAGTCATTGTGATCGAAGCTAACTAACGGTATATATCATGCCACCTAGCTATAATTGATGCCTTTCTGTCTGTTTGTTAGTGTATCTGTTGTGTAAAGTTTGAGAACTGATATAGAAGGGGGTTGTCTGACAGACACACGCATGCTGTCATAGCCAGAGCTCCTGATAAGGGAAAGCTTGATGGATTGATTTTGTTATTTTGTTCTGACGTCTAGCATCCACCCACGCTGGCCCTTTTAATGTAAGATAAAAGAGGGCTGCTGTCTTTTGTTTGCGGTGGCGAGGAGGTAGGAGCCTAGCTGCCTCGTGTTATTTGCCAATTTAATGTGAGACTCTGAGGTTGCTTCCTTGTTTGTGGGATATGTTCGCCACAAATTGGGGCGGTGGAATTGGGAGTGATGGGGGTCCGTGTGTGTGTTTGTATAGATGTGAATGTCTTAACAGTATTACCTGGATTAAGACAAAGGATATTATGCTTTAATTAAATGATCATCCTGGCCCCCACCCCTCCCCCTTACCCAAACCTAGCGCCGCTCATTTTTTATTTTTGAATTTGCACTCTTAAGTGTCCTCTAAGTCTTTTAGAATGATTAGATTTGACTCAGACAATTACTGTTTATTATTGTCAAGAAATTAACATACACTACCATACATTTATCAGACGCAATAAGTGCAAGAGGGACTGACAATCATACAGCCTAATGCTAATCCCCCCAGTGTAAATACTGGTGGTCAACTCAAAGCACTGTTCAGGAGTGTCACATTCTGGTGTGATTTTACTCCTGTAATTTTTGGGGGGATAACAGAGTACTGTCTGCTTGTAAAGATACTCTTATCCCTCTTAGGATCCCTTTGTCACAGGAATAGGGTCACGGTTTGAGGTGAGTGGGTTGCATGTGTTTTTTTTGTCTCCTTATCTAGTGTGGGTCAGCTCCTGGCAGCTAGCGTTTGGAGGAAGAACAACCCTCGCCCCCTTCCCTTCCTAATCTTGTTTGCCATTGCTAAATGAGCTGCCCTTGCTAGGTGTGTTAGCAGCTAATGAATTTACAACCTGATAGTGAAGCCCAGGACTGGCAGGGGTCATAAGAAATTGAGAAAAAAAGGTAATTAACATTTATTAGCTGCCTTGTCATCTAGCTGTGTCTATGTGGTGATTGGTCGTATGGAACCAGAGTATGGGGTAGTATTGCAGTGATCAATACATTTTTAATCATCTCAGGAGAGATTATGGAGACTCCCGATGAACTCCAGACTGGCTGGAGTCTGTCAATAAACAGGGTATGGGTCACACTGCAATGTACCATGTGTATCCTGGCTTATCAACAGAATACAACCCACCCCAGCCCGCTGGCTGCTGTCATGACACCTGTGTCCCAAATGGCATCCTATTCATTATATAGTACACTATTTTGATCAGAGCCCATATGGCTGATTAAAATAGTGTACTATGTAGAGCAGGGATTATCAACTAGATTCAGCTGTGGGCCAATTTTTTCTTGAGCGGATTGTCAGGGGCCTGCAACATAATTAAAAATCATTTGTAGACTGCAAATTGACCACAAGAAGCTCAAACTAATATAATATTTGACTAAAACATAATCATTTCAAACCTTGCTTACATGCGTGGGAATACTTTGAAACAGATTTCCAAAATAAAATCCCTTGGAGCTGATTTGCTGGTGTGGGGGGGGCAAATAAAATCACCTGCCGGCCGCCAGTTGGAGAATCCTGATGTAGAGAATAGGGTGCCATTTGGGACCACCCATCATCCACAACCACCTTGGCACACCCACAACAGACCGACATCAATGCTATCATCTCTGTCTATCTATCTATCCACCACATGACACAAGACTTAACTCCTATAACGAGACATAAGAGAGCTCAAATGGATTGTCCACAGCTCCTTTGAACCCTAAAGCTGCTATGTTCACATTAACTGTTCAGGAAATGGTTGTTGTTGAACACGGCATCAAAGACCGTCCTTTTTCCCTTCAAAGCCCATTTCCCCTTAGTGTATAGGAAAGAGAGGCTAATGGGGAATAGATACTAGATACTAGACTAATGCTCTGTTGAAGGAATATAGATGGATGGATCGGGAGGGGGAAAAGAACTACATGACTTATCGAGTGTTACCCATGGGGTTGATTCTTCACAGACAGTTTTCATGGTAAGCGGTAGTTGCTAGTTAAAAGTTAATAACTTTATTGCTTGAAAGGCCCTCATTCATCACAGACAGTTTGTTTATCCAGCATTGTGACGGCACACTGTAGACAGGGCTCGGCTTACTGCACTGATAAATGGAGATTGCAGGAAGGTGTCCCTCTGTGTGTTTTGTGTGTCAGCGTGTATGTCAGCGTGTGTGTCAGCGTGTGTGTCAGCGTGTGTGTCAGTGTGTGTGTCAGTGTGTGTGTCAGTGTGTGTGTCAGTGTGTGTGTCCCTGTGTGTCCCTGTGTGTGTTCCTCTGTCATATTGGGCAATGCTTTTAGCTTTTTAATTAATGGATATTTTATTATTTAGATACTTTCTTTTTAACCTATTTCCTCTTTAAATTTGTTTTGCTTACATACAAATCAAATCAAATCTTATTTGTCACATGCGCTGAATACAACAGGTATAGTAAAATGCTTACTTACAAGCCCTAAACCAACAGTGCAATTTTAAGAAAATAAGAACTAGGAAAATATTTACTAAATAAACTAAAGTTTAAAAAAGCAACACAATAAAATAACAATAATGAGGCTATATACAAGGTGTACCGAAAAAGAGTCAATGTGTGGGGATACAGGTTAGTTGAGGTAGTTCAGGTACTATGTACATGTAGGTAGGGATAAAGTGACTATGCATAGATAATAAACAGCGAGTAGCAGCAGTGTAAAAACAAATGCAAATAGTCCGGGTGGCCATTTGATTAATTGTTCAGCAGTCTTATGGATTGGGGTTAAAAGCTGTTAAGAAGCCTTTTGGACCGAGAGTTGGTGCTCCGGTACCACTTGCCATGCGGTAGCAGAGAGAACAGTCTATGACTAGGGTGGCTGGCATCTTTGACAATTTTTAGAGCCTTCCTCTGACACTGGTATAGAGGTCTTGGATGGCAGGAAGTTTGGCCCCAGTGATGTACTGGGCTGTACGCACTACTCTCTGTAGCACCTTATGGTCGGGTGCTGAACAGTTGCCATACCAGGCGGTGATGCAACCAGTCAGGATGCACTCGATGGTGCAGCTGTAGAACTTTTTGAGGATCTGGGAACCCATGCCAAAGGAACTTGAAGCTCTCAACCCGCTCCACTACAGGCCAATCAATATGAAAGTGGGCGTGCTCGGCCCTACTTTTCCTGTATTCCACGATCAGCTCCTTTGTCTTGATCACGTTGAGGCAGAGGTTGTTGTCCTGGCACCACACTGCCAGGTCTCTGACCTCCTCCCTATAGGCTGTCTCATCGTTGTCGGTGGGTGATCAGGCCTACCACCATTGTGTCATCGGTAAACTTAATGATGGTGTTGGAGTTGTGCTTGGCCATGCAGTCGTGGGTGAACAGGGACTACAGGAGGACTAAGCATGCACCCCTGAGGGGCCCCCGTGTTGAGGATCAGCGTGGCAGATGTGTTGTAGCCTTCCCTTACCACCAGGGGGCAGCCCATCAGGAAGTCCAGGATCCAGTTGCAGAGGGTCCTTAGCTTAATGATGAGCTTTGTGGGCACTATGGTGTTAAATGCTGAGCTGATGTCAATGAACAGCATTCTCACATAGGTTTTCCTTTTGTCCAGGTGGGAAAGGGCAGCGTGGAGTGCAATTGAGATTACGTCATCTGTGGATCTGTTTGGGCGGTATGCGAATTGGAGTGGGTCTAGGGTGTCCGGGATGATGGTGTTGATGTGAGCCTTTCAAGAACTTCATGGCTACAGACGTAGTGACAGAATGGCGCCGGAGGGAATGGCAACACCTATCCTTTTTGAAAAAAATTACATTTTTTTTCACTCTACTAAACATTAATTTTACTGCCATTCTGCTCATGTAATCTGTTCAATTTCTTAAACTGAAAATATTTCCTATATTTACACTGCCACTTTTTACACTGTCCATAATTTGTGAAGTCTGAAGTGTGCCTGAACTGTCTTTCCTTTCCCTGAGCCTCAGTGACCTGCTGTCTAGGGGACATACAGTGACGCAGATGTGTGTGTAGAGAGAGAGTCATGGCTCAGCCCAGCCGGTCCAGCCAAAGCCCCAATTCCTTCCGGCAGCTCATGGGGCTCTGAGACTGGGTCCCAGCACTGTAAATTAGCTGCCTCGTCTGGAGGTTTGTAGTGTTAATAGCTCAAGGTCACCGCCATAAACTGGAGGAGAAAGAGAGGCCAGCCCAGCCCCGCGTGCTCCAGAGCTTCTGGGGGGATGATGGTGGAGGTGATCAGTGGGACCAGACAGTTTCAGTAGAATGTACTGCAGGGTGGTTGTGATATCTCCCACTGTTCTCTCCAACCAACCTACATCCATCAATCTATCTCCCCCTCTCTTTATGTTATGGGGTCTCTAGGATCTTTAAGAGCGGGAGGTTTTTCTCTGCCATGCAGCCCCTGTTTTAAGATTTCCAAAGTGATAAATGGGAGTGTGAAAAATGAACAGTTAGTTGTTTTTTACTCCTAGCTAATAGGGCCAGATGTGATGATGTGAAGAGTATGACCCCTACCAGTGGCCTGCTGTAAGAGTGCCTGTAGGCCTGCTGCTGCTGTTGCTTGTACGACTGATTTTACAACGTTACACTGTGATGGGTCATCATCAGACAATGGCCATTCCCTTCTTTTTTTTAACACACCACCACCTCCATCTCTTCCCTCCCTCCCTCTCCCCTCCTCCATCCCTCCCTCCCCCCAGGCCTTACCACTGCCCTCCAGCAAACCAGCATGCAGCTGTGGTTCTGTTGGTGCCACCGTCCCCACCGTCCCTGTCACAATAGAACCATTAACGCTGGGCCACAAAGACACAAAGAGACTAGTACACTGCCCACCTCTTAACACACTGCATTGTTCTTGCTGGCCAGCGACTCTGCTTCAGACCACTCAATCAGTCATAGGGTGTGAATAAAACATTACCAAATAGCAACACACATATGGTAGGGGTAGAATATGAAGGCATTTTATTATTATTATTTGACCATGCTTGTCACTTATGAACATTTTTGAACATCTTGGCATAGTTCTGTTATAATCTCCACCCGGCACAGCCAGAAGAGGACTGGCCACCCCTCATAGCCTGGTTCCTCTCTAGGTTTCTTCCTAGGTTTTGGCCTTTCTAGGGAGTTTTTCCTAGCCACCGTGCTTCTACACCTGCATTACTAGCTGTTTGGGGTTTTAGGCTGGGTTTCTGTACAGCACTTCGAGATATTAGCTGATGTACGAAGGGCTATATAAAATAAACTTGATTGATTTCAATTTTTTATTTTTTCTCTTTCTTTTTTTACAATTTGAAACTCAAAATAATGAATTACGACGATAACTGTGGATGTGTGCAATCAGAAGAGCGAGCAAGCGGAGGTTTCATTTTTCAACAATATTGAATTATATAAATGGTCCTCAGTCAAGTGCAAAATAAGATGTTAGATTCTCCCTGTGTGGGAGTGTGTCTCTGTGTCAGTGTCTGTGTGTGCATTGTGCAGCCCAATCGGTGGGGCTGAGGCAGAGGCTGAGCATATTGTTTTCCGGCTGAGAGTGCTCTGTAATTCAGGCTCAGTGAACCTCCAGCTCCCCTGGCTGGCTCCCGGTCCCCACCAGACCTGTTGATGGGCCCCTTCCGTCAGCCCGCGGGAGGCTGGAGTGATAAATGTCCCTTATCGCTATTGTCATTGTAATAGCTCCACAACAGGCCTGTGAGATGGGGAATGGGACAGAGTTATCACCGGCTCCTGCAGGTGAAGAATACACATCAAGCTGCCAATCACCCACCCTGAAAATTGCTCTGAGATTTGAGTCCCCAGACAGCCAGCTAGACAACAGCCAAAGCTCCGTCTCTCCCTCTCTCCCTCTCCTCTCTCATTGCTGCTATTACACTCCTCTCCTCCATTTCTTTATTTCACCTTTTTTTTTAATGCTTAAACTCCAAAACACCACCGTAACCTGTCAATCGTTGAGGGCTTTTTTTCCCTTCTCCCCTCCTTTCCGACCTTGTTACTCAAGATGGTTAAAATCAAGCTGCTCAGCTCGTCTCTGTAGCGGCAGTTTGTAGGAGAGATGAGAGGCAGAGGTCTGCGTCCCACATGGCATCTTATTCCCTACATAGTAACCTATGGGATCTGGTCAAAAGTAGTGCCCTTTATAGGGAATACTAGGATGTCATTTGGGACACAGCCAGTGAAGAGGGTTAATGTGTGAGCACCAGCAAAAACCATTCTCAAGCTCTTTAATGTTCTATTGATTGGCCGTGCACCCGTTCTGAACTGAGAATTTGCTACGATACACCGGGAAGAGACAGTGGACTTTAGAGCCTCTTTCTCCTAGCCTCTTCCTCTACTACCTCGTACCGTACAGTAAGACCCAGGGCTGAGGATGAGGAGGCTAGTATTGGATCAGAACATCCCGGCAGTGCTGCCCGCCATACACATAGTGACTAGGACTCCTAATCAGAAGGGTTAAAGAGAGCAGCCAGCCCTGTTAAGATAGGAGTGGTCGAAGAGTAACATCGCCCTCTGCTGTTAGAACTCATATCACACTCTGAGAGGAGAGAAGTAGAGGGGGAGGCACAGCCCGAGACAGATCCAGCTGTGTAAGAAAGAGAGAGAGAGCGAAAGAGAGCGAGAAAGAGAAGGAGAGAGCAGCGAGGAGCAGGGATAAGATCACAATGATGTCCAATTGCGGAGGCTGTGCCGTGGTGTGATGGCAATCGGAGCGTGTCTGATTGTCCCCACCCCCACCCCTCCGGGGCCCCAGGCAGCCCTCCAGGACCCCGTAGCTCCTTTTATCACCCAGCCTACAGGTCTCTCTGCCCTCTGTAATACCCAGTCCTCCATGCCTGATAGCAATCACAGCCCACTCCTCAGCTCCCATCAGCCTCTCAGCCCTACAATCCCTGCCTTTGTTAAGACCCCCCCCTCTCTCTCTTTCTCTCTCAATCCCTCACTCTGCTATGCAGCCTCTCCACAGTGCAGAGAAAACGGACATTCTGATACTGTTCTCAGACCGGGGGAAATATAGCAGGCAGCAGCCCCAGAGATAGAGATATGCAGGCACACTGAGGGATTATCCGAGTTCCCCCGTTTGTGACAAGGGCTGATAACAGTTAGAGCTGAAAGGGGATGGGGGCTGAGCGAAGCTGAGTGTTTCAGACCGACGGAGAGCAAGAGGTGTCAATCCACCACCGGGGAGATTTCAGGGGAGGAAACAGAGCCATCTGAACCATCCTCTCAACAGGAACAATAGGATATTATGACATGTAGCTTTTAAAGGGGGAATGGAGAGGTTTGAATAGACACCAGTTTTGGTGTATTTCTGATTTGCATCTTGCATTTATATTTCCCTATTTCTCCCCTAATCATTCTAGGAATCTCACTGTGTGTATCCTGACATCATTGTGACGTTCCAATGCTGGCCATATATCAGACAAAGCAATTGCCCTTTAAATCAAAGGTTGTCGAGGTCTAGTTTTCTGCAAGGCAACCTGAACAAACAAGTAGTAAGTGACTGACTAAGGAGCCAAATGCAAGCTGTCTAGTCCTGTCCTGTTCTGTCCCGTCCTGGCTAGCACAGCATTGTGTTGAGAGATGTCTAACTAGCAGCCTGCCTGGTTATTATTCCCCTGCTTTATTGCTCTGACCCCCAGGCCATATTTCTGAGGCTCAGTGCTCCTGACACAGTCCGTCTGGCAGATGAGCATGGGAGGGAGAAAGAGGGGGAGGTGGGGGTGATGTGGCGTGTGTGTGTGTGCAGGCCTAGGCCTGCTTGTGCATGAATGCTTCTGTGCATGGCTGTATGTTTGTGCCCAAAAAAGTGTGTGTGTGTGTGGGGTGGGGTGGGGTGGGGGGTGGGGGGGGGGGGGGTTATACCTCCCCTCCCCTCTCCTCCACTATAGACAGGTCCCATGTTAACAGCAGTGTTGTCCTGTGAGCCCCAGCCACGTTAGCCCCAGTCAAGGAGGAGGAGGAGGAGAGGTGGGGTCTACTCTGGGCTAAGGCTGTAAATGGCTTGTGCGATGGGGGTGTTAGCTGGTGTCAGCGTACCATAAGCTGAAAGATGAGCACAGGCTAGGAACAGGAAATCTCCTCCTCTCCTCCTCTTCCTCTCCTCCTCTTCCCCTCCTCTCCTCCTCCTCTTCCCTCCTATCCATGTGTAAAAGGAACCCTGTTTCAGGCTGTGTGGGGGTTGCAGGGGCAGGGTGGAGAGGTTAGAGATGTGCACCATTGTCTCTGATCCAACACCCCTCCCTGTGTTCCTGGGAGAGAGAGTGAGTTCTCTGCATGCAAAGCGTGGGGTCAGGAGGCAGACCATTTGGTGAACGTGGCGGTGCTAGATATGATTGATCACCCAAGCCCTCAGCGCTTTCTCTTGTAACTTTCAAATCATTAAGCCTTTACAGTCTTATGCAGATTTTATGACTCGGCCAAGGACCCATTTTCAGATCTATATTAGTGAAACAGGGAACGGACACGAGCCAAGGCCGTGGACTGTAGTATAGCCCTGTGCTCTGTGTACTTTCAACCACTGTGAGATACATTTTCTAAATAATACTATCAAATATGTAAAATATCAAAATATAGTTTTATGAGTCTCATGGGGTGAAGTGACATGGTGACATGAAAATGCATAAAGATACATTCATAAATCCATGAATGAATGTATTTAAATGGTTAGGCATGTCGGCAGTGTGTCTTTTTATGCTTGTGTGCATGTGTGTGCCTTTGTGTCTATGAATGTGTGTGTATGTGTGTATCCGTGTCAGGCTTGAGGTGTGACACACCATCTAAAGTGTAGTGACAGGCGGTGGGTGTTAATAACAGGGGAGGCGGGAGACGAAAGCTCTCTCCCCTCTACTGCCTGATGACAGGCAGCTCTACCCCAGACAGGCTACTTCCCATTCAGCTTCCACTCCCAACCTGCATTCAGCCCCACCGTTAGAATTCAATTAACTCGACTGGCCGCTGTTGTGTCACCATTAGAGATAATTAGTTAAAACATCAGAGTATAAACAGTTAATTGGCTTTGGTAATTAATTTCCCCACTCAAGCATATGAGAGCGAGGGAGAGAGTGAGGGAGAGAGAGAGAGAGAGAGAGGGAGAGAGAGAGAGAGAGAGAGAGAGAGAGAGAGAGAGAGAGAGAGAGAGAGAGAGAGGGAGAGAGAGAGAGAGAGAGAGAGAGAGAGAGAGAGAGAGAGAGATAGAGAAAAGAGAGGGAGGACGGTGGTGTTGGTGGGGGTGATAAAATGAAACCTATGGGGGTTACCTATCTGTGGCTGAGCGCTAGCAATCAATTACTGTTAAGCATTATTCAGGATGAGCTCCGTGCTCCCGCTCCACTCCCTGGTGGCAAACAGGCGGCAAATAACACTCTCAGCAGCAGGCAGCCGACAACAGCAGCCAGCCGACAACAACAGCCGACAACTTCCCCAAAGTCCCTGCTAAAACTAAGAGGGGAAGAGGGATACCGGCATAGTCAACATGCAGCACTAAAGAGCTAGCTATTCTCATCAGCTAAAACTAAACTACCAAAACAAAACCCATCTTAAGCAATGGATTGACTTTTAACAGAGTAAAGACATCATCTCCTATTGAAGAGTGAGGGGAAGGAAGACAGCCTTACTGCTCTAACACTTACCCTGTTGAAGGGCTGTATTAACTAGAGAATCCTATTGTTGTTCTGAAATGGGGGATATGCAGTGGTTGTGAATTGGTGCAAACAGAATAGTATTTTGGTGGTGGAGGTGGTTAAGTTCTTAGTCATTTTGGTGGTGGTGGTAGTAAAGTGCTTAGTCATTTTGGTGGTGGAGGTAGTTAAGTGCTTAGTCATTTTGGCGGTGGTGGAGGTAGTTAAGTGCTTAGTCATTTTGGTGGTGGAGGTGGTTAAGTTCCTAGTCATTTTGGTGGTGGAGGTAGTTAAGTGCTTAGTCATTTTGGTGGTGGAGGTGGTTAAGTTCCTAGTCATTTTGGTGGTGGAGGTAGTTAAGTGCTTAGTCATTTTGGTGGTGGAGGTAGTTAAGTGCTTAGTCATTTTGGTGGTGGAGGTAGTTAAGTGCTTAGTCATTTTGGTGGTGGAGGTAGTTAAGTGCTTAGTCATTTTGGTGGTGGAGGTAGTTAAGTGCTTAGTCATTTTGGCGGTGGTGGAGGTGGTTAAGTTCCTAGTCATTTTGGTGGTGGAGGTAGTTAAGGGCTTAGTCATTTTGGTGGTGGAGGTAGTTAAGTGCTTAGTCATTTTGGCGGTGGTGGAGGTGGTTAAGTTCCTAGTCATTTTGGTGGTGGAGGTGGTTAAGTTCCTAGTCATTTTGGTGGTGGAGGTAGTTAAGTGCTTAGTCATTTTGGCGGTGGTGGAGGTGGTTAAGTTCCTAGTCATTTTGGTGGTGGAGGTGGTTAAGTTCCTAGTCATTTTGGTGGTGGAGGTAGTTAAGTGCTTAGTCATTTTGGTGGTGGAGGTAGTTAAGTGCTTAGTCATTTTGGTGGTGGAGGTAGTTAAGTGCTTAGTCATTTTGGCGGTGGAGGTAGTTAAGTGCTTAGTCATTTTGGTGGTGGAGGTAGTTAAGTGCTTAGTCATTTTGGTGGTGGAGGTAGTTAAGTGCTTAGTCATTTTGGTGGTGGAGGTAGTTAAGTGCTTAGTAATTTTGGTGGTGGAGGTAGTTAAGTGCTTAGTCATTTTGGTGGTGGAGGTAGTTAAGTGCTTAGTCATTTTGGTGGTGGAGGTAGTTAAGTGCTTAGTCATTTTGGTGGTGGAGGTAGTTAAGTGCTTAGTCATTTTGGTGGTGGAGGTAGTTAAGTGCTTAGTCATTTTGGCGGTGGAGGTAGTTAAGTGCTTAGTCATTTTGGTGGTGGAGGTAGTTAAGTGCTTAGTCATTTTGGTGGTGGAGGTAGTTAAGTGCTTAGTCATTTTGGTGGTGGAGGTAGTTAAGTGCTTAGTCATTTTGGTGGTGGAGGTAGTTAAGTGCTTAGTCATTTTGGTGGTGGAGGTAGTTAAGTGCTTAGTCATTTTGGTGGTGGAGGTAGTTAAGTGCTTAGTCATTTTGGTGGTGGAGGTAGTTAAGTGCTTAGTCATTTTGGTGGTGGAGGTAGTTAAGTGCTTAGTCAACCCCTGTGTTAAAAGTGCTGATCTTGGCCCCAGCACTGACACTGCTGTTTCTCCTTCCACCATGATGAGCCCTTTGGGATGGAAATGAGTCCTGACCACAGCAGATCAGTCCACTCCCTGCTAGAAGCTAGAGACACACCTCAACTCTGTACAGCTGAAGGTACAATTGAATAGGGGAGTCAGCGTAGAGAAGTTGGCTTTTGACTTGCTCATCACGGCCCTTTCTGAGTTACTGAGAAATATTGAGCTGGTGAGAAATGTTCTATTTGAATGGGATTTTCCCACACACTCACTCCGCCCTCCTCGCTTCACACCCTCTTAAAGGCGTCCGCATGCTTCCCAGCCCAAACTGTTCGGAAGAGTTTGTGCAAATATTATGATGACATTTTGTTAGTATTTGTTCGTTTTTGATTTTTTTCAGCTGTTCGGGCACACACATTTTTTTCTCGAGGTCAGCCAAAGTTTGGAAGCTGAGGTCTACGCCCCTTCGTCAGTGATTGATCAACTGTAGGGATTCTTCAATAAAGTCTTTGTTGTCATTCAACGAGAGACGACTCGTTTTCATGCACATTTTTTCATTAGTTAGATGTAAAATTGAGTGACTAAGATCTACTCGGTAAAAACATCTAAATTAACAACAGATTTCTTGCTTTATCTTAGATTAATTTGGACTATTTTGAAAGAAGTGTATACTGGCTACGGGTCGTTCAGTTCGCCTAGCTGACTTCTGCTAGCCACCAGCCGACCAGAAGCATGCTGACGCCTTTACCCCACACCTCCGCAGTGCTAACCCCCTACCCAGCAACTTTAGAGGGAGGCAACCCAGGTTAGGACCTAGACCTCACACCCTGCCCACTCAGCAGGCCAAGTAGGGCCCCAAGTGTTCTCAGGAACACGTGATTTCTCTAGCTAGCCTAGGTTGCAAATAGATCCATATTTAAGGACAGATTCTACTCTACCAGCTCCTCCTCTATTTCCCCTTCATCCCCTACTACCCAGGCCGTCTCCCTCTCCTGCCAACAGTAATGTCCCTTTCCCCTGGGGACAACTGAAGGAGGAGGTGGGGGAGATAAGGGGGCGGTGGGGGAGATAAGAGGGAGGTGGGAGTGCTGTGAATGTGTGGTGTTGGCCACTGTCTCTGTGCTCAATTCTCTGCTGAAGCTCCCTCCCTCCCAGGAGTAGCAGCCGGGGGCCGTGGGGGGCTTGGGGGGGCCGGGGAGTACAAGGCTGAGTGGAGAGGCAGGCAGGCTGGCAGATCTAACCCAGCAGTATCACCCTCATTTCCTGGGTCAGCGCCTGGGTAATGGTCTATTAATTTGCTCCATTCTCCCTTGTGAGGCAAAACTCAATCTCCCAGTCCCTGGCATACTGCTATACTGTCGACAAGGTGATTGATTGAATAAACAGCTGTCACTAGCGTGCTCGCCCCGCCACCACCACGAGCCACTCTCCCCTTTCACCCCCCTTTCACCTCCCATACACCACCCCCGTCAACCCCCCAACCCCATAACCCCCACCAGCACACACACATACACACACACACAAACCACACACCCTCCCGCCACTGCTTCAGAAGGTGTTAAAACTTCAGTAAATCACTTAGCTAATGATTTATCCCATTGTTTTGAAGTCAGCCTACATGATGGCATTGTTTAGATTTTTGTATGGATTGTAACAAGTCCTCATTGCATTTTCCATCTGTAAGTGTAAACTGTCACTGTTAGCATTTGAATCACATTTTGACAGGCAGAACAACAGCAGCTCTCCCCCTTTGCCCCTTCATTCTGCTCACGGAGAGGAGATTGCATTTGCTTTTTTTAAAGTGACAACGGAGCTCGGGTTTGGAACGGGCAGAGTGATCCATTTTGAGCAGGGTGTGGAACACTGGTATTTAAAAGCACAATGCATCACTGTCAGAGCTGGAGCAGGAGAGCAAGCGAGCAGCCCCCTGTGTGCGAGCTAGTGTGCTCCTCTCCTCCCCACCTTGCTCCTCACACCGGCAGGCATGGGAGCGCCAAACTGAAGATGACCCCGTTCCATTTCATCAAACGTCCTCTGAATGAACAGCCAAGCTCCGCCTCCCACCCCCTCACTGCAATCAGCCCAGTAACTGTCCAGCCTGCTTAAATCACCACTCACTTAGAATAAACCAAATCATCTCACACACACACACACACACACACACACACACACACACACACACACACACACACACACACACACACACACACACACACACACACACACACACACACACACACACACACACACACACACACACACACACACACACAAACAAAGGCAGGGACACACACACACACGCAGGCAAACACACACATATATGTGTACACACAAACACCCCTTGCCGGCCCCATTGCCTTAATTCGCCTCATTTTGACTTTAAAGCCCACATTTTTCATTATGAAGATGACTTCAGGGGACTCACCTTGCGTTGATTTAGGGTAGTGGGGAACCCAAAATGAAGGGTGACAGGATTGGTGGATTTATTTGATTGTGCATGCGAGGCAGTGTCATTTTGGAGAGGGGGATGAGATGAGGATGAGAGGGGGATGAGTGGGGGTGTTACAGCTTCAGGCAAGGCAAGGAGGAGAGGAAAGAATCTCTAAAGGAGAAAAAAAAGGCCCCTGCGAATCAAATCAAATTCCCCTTATCACACATTATTTGAAGACGTTATCTGGCAGGGTAATGCGGTTACACATTGAGTTTCGGCTGAGAGATTTCATTGTTTACTGATGTTGGCGGGTTTAGTAAGGGCAAGGCGATTGGAGGGATAGGAGGAGGGTAGCGGGTGTAAACACTTGATGCATGTCGGGAAACTCATTTACAGCTCACTGGCATGGAAAACAAGAGGAAAATGCAACTAGGTGGACAAGGAGAACACACTTCTTCAAGGGCACCCAGACAGGCTCCATATGTAGGCACTTTGTAATTCCATTTACCAAACTGTTTGTGTGTGGCGGCTCCCTTTGGCTCACCTCAGCTCACCTCAGCTCACCTCAGCTCACCTCATCTCACCTCAGCTCACCTCAGCTTACCTCAGCTCACCTCAACTCACCTCAGCTCACCTCAGCTTACGTCAGCTCAGCTCACCTCAGCTTACCTCAGCTCAGCTCACCTCAGCTTACCTCAGCTCACCTCAGCTCAGCTCACCTCAGCTTACCTCATCTCACCTCAGCTCACCTCAGCTCACCTCAGCTCCCCTCAGCTCCCCTCAGCTCACCTCAGCTCAGCTCAGCTCACCTCAGCTTACCTCAGCTCACCTCAGCTCAGCTCAGCTCAGCTCACCTCATCTCACCTCAGCTCACCTCAGCTCCCCTCAGCTCCCCTCAGCTCCCCTCAGCTCCCCTCAGCTCCCCTCAGCTCACCTCAGCTCATCTCAACTCACCTCAGCTCCCCTCAACTCACCTCAGCTCCCCTATAAGTCCCCACAGCTCACCTCAACCCACCAAGGATCCCCTCAGCTAACCTCAACTCCCCTCAGCTCAGCTCAGCTCCCTTCAGCCAACTCATAAAGTCAGACCTTGCCGTTCGTTCTGTAGTCTTATTGTGCCGTTGTGTGCAGTTTACATGCGTGTTATTCATTATCTGATTGTAGTACAAGCCAATTCGTTCCCATACACATGTAATACAGGCTCACATAAAGCCCATGACGCTCTGGCCAATAGTTATACTATATAGGGAATAGGTTTCCATGAGTAGTGCACTATATAGGCAATAGGGTGCTATTTCGAACACACAGACCTATACACTCAGTGGCCAGTTTATGAAGTACACCCATCTAATACTGGCTCAGACCCCCCTTTCCCTCCTGGGGCATGGATTCTACAAGGTGTGGCGTTCAAACGTTGCTTTATTGGTCTCAAGGGACCTAACGTGTGCCAGGAAAACATTCCCCACACCATTTCACTACCGCCACCAGCCTGTACCGTTGACACCAGGTAGAATGGGGCCATGGACTCATGCTCCTTACGCCAAATCCTGACTCTGTCATCAGGATGACGCAACAGGAACTGGGATTCGTCCGACCAGGCAATGTTTTTCCACTCCTCAATTGTCCATTGTTGGTGATCGCGTGCCCACTGGAGCCGCTTCTTCTTGTTTTTAGTTGATAGGAGTGGAACCCGTGACAAGGACTATCTGCGACAAGGACCAACGAGTTGTGCGTTCCGAGATGCTGTTCTGCACCGCACTGTTATACTGCGCCGTTATTTGCATGTTTGTGGCCCGCCAGTTAGCTTCCACGATTCTTTCCATTCTCCTTCGACCTCTCATCAACGAGCTGTTTTCTCCCACAGGACTGCCACTGACTGGATGTGTGTTGTTTGTCGCACCCTTCTCGGTAAACCCTTGACACTGTCGTGCATGAAAAGCTTGATACTGGAACTGGCGCGCCTGACACCGACGATCACACCATACTCAAAGTCGCTTAAGTCGCTCGCTTTGCACATTCTAACATTCAATCGAACAGTAATTGAATGCCTCAATGCCTGTCTGCCTGCTTTATATAGCAAGCCATGGCCACGTGACCCACTGTCTGTAGGAGCGAACCTTTGTGAACATGGTGGTGTACCTAATAAACGGGCCACTGAGTGTAGACCTATGCATTAACTGGGTAGCCAGGAACAGTAAAAACAAATACATATCCACTTCAGATGATAAAGGTCTGAAGAACCCTACTTCCTGCTATTCATCCTTGTCACGTTCCTGACCTTATTTCCTTTGTTTAGTCTTTGTTTAGTTGGTCAGGACGTGAGCTGGGTGGGCATTCTATGTTATGTGTTTCTATGTTTGGTTTAGGGTTGTCTAACTAGCCTGATATGGTTCTCAATCAGAGGCAGGTGTTTTACGTTGTCTCTGATTGGGAACCATATTAAGGTAGGCTGTTCTCACTGTTTGTTTGTGGGTGATTGTTCCTGTTCGTGCGTTATTTGTGTTTTATATATTTTCAAGTTCAGGACTGTAGCGTCGTTGGGTTTCGTTTTGTTTATTGTTTTGTTCGTCTTAAAAAAAGTATTCAAATAAATATGGATACATACCACGCTGCGATTTGGTCCTCCTCTCCTTCAACCAACGACGAGAGTCGTTACAATCCTTCTCTTTAAAAGACAAATGATTATCTCCCTCTGCCAAAGACAAGTTCAGGGGCCTCTATTAATCTCAAAGTAAAAGTGACAGATCCTAGCGCGCTGTTAAATGAAGTCAGGACATAATTGTTGCTAATTGATCCTGTGTAACTAACTGCTGCTCGGCTGGAACAATTGAGAGATTGAGGGAGAGAGGAATGGAGGGATTTTGATTGTTCTGTGCAGCCTTGTCAGATACTTGGTTCTGGGTTATAAAAACGGTGATGGTAAGTGAGATAGTGTTCCTTTGTTCTCAACTACTATTGTCTCTGAGATTCCAGTCAGACATTTAGAGAACCTTTGGAAGTCACCCTGTAAACTGTCTAATGACCCAACAAAAAACGTAAACACTTGAATCTGACCTAACAGATTAGAATTAGGTGTGCTGTATATATTTCCTGCATAATCATTTACAGAATGTTAACGCCCACACACACACGGTTCCAGGCTGTGTAAAAGCTGAGTTAAAGTGCCTAGCAGTAAAGCTGCAGTGCGGTGTGGGCAGACAGCAGGCAGGTAGTCAGGCGCCTGTGAAGTCAGCAGTGTGTTTTGTTGCGGAGGCAGCTTTACTGGCGGCAGCTGTGCAGGGTCATGGACTTCCAGGTGAGCACGGCAGGGGGTACACTACACAACTACAGCCCTACAGCCCTACAGGCCCCACCAGACCCCTGCCAGAGTCTCCACTTAGAGCAACGCTACAATGTTAACACTCCAGTCCTCCCTGAATGCCTATTAGTAAAATGTCTTTGTTCTCTGGCCAGTACATTAAGCATTAAGGGATCTAGCAGTGCTGAGCTCTCGTTTCAGCAGCAAACAGCATACTGCACACACAATGGTTATACACACACATAACAATTACTAAAACTGTCACGGCCGTTAAAAGAAGAGGACCCAGGTGCAGCGTGATGAACGTACATTTTCCTTTTATTAATAAAAATGACGCCGAACAAAACAATAAACACTACAAAAACAACCCGTGAAGCTAAAGGCTATATGTGCCTAAGTATGGTTCTCAATCAGAGACAACGATAGACAGCTGTCCCTGATTGAGAACCCTACCCGGCCAAAACATAGAACTACAAAACATAGAACATAGAATACCCACCCCAACTCACGCCCTGACCAAACCAAAATAGAGACATAAAAAGGATCTCTAAGGTCAGGGCGTGACAGTACCCCCCCCCAAAGGTGCGGACTCCGACCCAAAAGGGGAGGGTCTGGGTGGGCATCTATCCGTGGTGGCGGCTCAGGTGCGGGACGCAGACCCTGCTCCACCACTGGCTCACCCCACTTTGGTGGCACCACTGGTGCGGGGACCCTCGTCGTCGAACCCGGACAGGGTACCCTCGTTGCGGGCCCCGGACTGGGCACCCTCGTTGCGGGCCCCGGACTGGGCACCCTCGTTGCGAGCCCTGGACTGGAGGCCGTAGCTGGAGGCTACGGACTGGAGAACGTCGCTGGAGGCTCCGGACTGGAGGCCATCGTTGGAGGCTTCGTGCCATGTCTCCTCACTGGAGGCTTCGTGCCATAGATCATCACTGGAGGCTTCGTGCCATGGATCATCACTGGAGGCTTCGTGCCATGGATCATCACTGGAGGCTTCGTGCCATGGATCATCACTGGAGGCTTCGTGCCATGGATCATCACTGGAGGCTTCGTGCCATGGATCATCACTGGAGGGAGGAGACGTATGGGCAGTCTGGTACGTTGAGCTGCCACAGGGCTCACCAGGCTGGGGAGACATACAGGAGGCCCTGTCCTTCTGGGCACAGGCACAGGATACACTGGGCCATGGAGGCGCACTGGAGGTCTTGAGCGTAGAGCCTGCACAACCCGTCCTGGCTGGATGGTTATTTTCACCCTGCAGATGCGAGGCGCTGGCACAGGACGCACTGGGCTGTGCAGACGCACCGGAGACACAGTGAGCAGAGCCGGCGCAGGATATCCTGGGCCGTAGAGACGTACTGGCGGCCAGATGCGCTGAGCCGGCACCCTCCGACCTGGCTGGATGCCCACTCTAGCCCTGCCGATTCGGGGAGCTGGAAGGTAGCGCACCGGGCTGTGCACACGCACTGGAGACATCGTGCGCTCCACCGCATAACACGGTGCCTGACCAGTACGACGCTCGCCACGGTAAGCACGGGGACTTGGCTCAGGTCTCCAACCTAACTCAGCCACACTCTCCGTGTGCCCCCCCCAAACATTTTTTGGAGCTGCCTCTCGGGCTTCCTTGCTAGCCGTGTCCCTCGGGTAACGCTGCCGCTCTGCTCTTGCTGCCTCCAGTTCCTCCCGTGGACGGCGATACTCCCCAGCCTGCCTCCAGGGTCCCTTACCATTCAGGATCTCCTCCCAAGTCCATGAATCCTGGACACTCTGCTCCTCCTTACCACGCTGCTTGGTCCGCTGTTGGTGGTGGGAAGTTCTGTCACGGCCGTTAAAAGAAGAGGACCAAGGTGCAGCGTGGTGAGCGTACATTTTCCTTTTATTAATAAAAATGACGCCGAACAAAACAATAAAAACTGGCTTCCTATTTTAGCAAATAATTGATATAGCACACAAGTTAGCTAATATTATTTGAGAATACTTGCATGTTTAAAAGTATATTTACACAAATCATATCAAAAGCCAGTGAGACAGTATCTCTACATTGTTATGGACACAGATATGTAAGGCGTATAGATTCTCTATGCATTTGGAAGCAGTTCAGTAAAATAGAGCCATGCTGTTGCGTTGTGAAACGTGAAAGGGCAAACGAGTTAGGAGACAGGCAGCTTACTCGTCTGAACTATCATAGTTGTGGCGGTGGCCCTCTTCCAGTTATAGCAGCTAACTGCAGCCCTGGATCAGCAGAGTCTGCTTCTCCTCTTAAAGAGTGGTGTATAAAACAACATGTAAGAAGTATCAGGGAGAGCTCCACAGCAGTTATACATGGCCACGCACCAATGTAGCCTGAGCCACCCGCTCAGCCAAATTCACACTCCCTTACTGGCACCCTAGCCATGGCCATGTGACATGATGGGGGCTGTGCAGCTGATAAGACAGGCATCGGAGCATGACAGGGTTTAGAATCAGCTACATGGATGTGGTGAAACGAAACAGGAAAATCACCCCCAATCTCATCTCCTCCTGCTCTCTCTCTCTCTCTCTCTCTCTCTCTCTCTCTCTCTCTCTCTCTCTCTCTCTCTCTCTCTCTCTCTCTCTCTCTCTCTCTCTCTCTCTCTCTCTCTCTCTCTCTCTCTCTCTCTCTCTCTCTCTCTCTCTCTCTCTCTCTCTCTCTCTCTCTCTCTCTCTCTCTCTCTCTCTCTCTTTCTCTCTCTCTCTCTCTCCATCAGGCTGCAGTCTTCCGTAGAAACATGCTCTCATTTCACCATCTGTCGTCTAATCGGTTGTCTCGATTTCTCATAACGCCTCTTATCATTGATTTTAAGGAAAGGGGTTAAGTGATGGGAATACTTTAGATAATTACAGTTTGCCTGGCTGGCGTGTTGTGCTGGAGGACGGAGTCAGGTGAGCGTGTCTGAGTGCGTCCCAAATGGAACCCTATTCCCTATTTGGTGCACTACTTTTGACCAGGACCAATAGGGCTCCGATCAAAAGTAGTGCACTATATAGGGAATACGGTGCCATTTGGGATGTGGCCTATGTCTGTCATTAGCTGTGTCTAGGAGACGAGTGGAGAGGACTCGGGCTGGTTAAGTGGAGTGGCCTGATAAAGGTAAACGGTGGCAGAGATTAAAAGGAGAGATTGGGGGCCAGGCAGTGAGGCAGGGTGGGATGAGAGGAGAAGATGAGATGATCCATCTTGGCGCATTAGAAGAGATCAGGCCAGCACTCAATCAGAACTGTCAGGCCACAGCGGGTGGAAGCAGCAGCCCTTTCCATCCTTCCTTCCCCTGGTCACATGGCATTTTAGTGAGGAATCTCAGCACTAAAAAGTTCTGTCAGGCCTATTTCCTTGTTATTGCCCCCCTCTTCCTCCTCCTCCTCCCTCGTTCCCTCTCTCCCTGTCTGCCTTTGCGTCCCCTTCGCTCCCACAGATTAAACAGAGCCGAGGGGTCCAGCGGAGGGGGGCATCCCGCATTAATCATCTTTAACGCGCTGACAAGTGTCGCGTGCAAGACCCCCTCCATCCCCAGGATTTATCTCTCTGTCGACCAATTCCCATCACTCACTGCCCTGAGGGAGAGAGAGACAGAGAGAGAAAGAAGGGGGGTTGAGAATGAGAGAGGGTAAGAGACAAGGATAGAGAGAGAACTAGAAACTGACAAGAGAACGAGGGGTAGAGAGATGGGGATAAAGGGAGAGAGAGAAAGGCAGAGAAAGGGGAGGAAACGGGTAGATGAGGCAGTATAGCATCAGAGGAGAAAGAGAGAGAGAATAGACCAATAGACAGAAAGGGGAAGCAGTAACAGTACCCAGGTGTGGCTGTGCAGAGAGGGAAGGACCACTACTGTGAAGTGAAGTGGGGGGTCTGCCTGCCTCTGTCGCTGTCTATCTGTGACTGCTCTCTCTCTGTTTCACTGGTCCTCCTGGCCCATGATTAATCACAGGCTGTCTGCCTTTAGTCAATCCTCTCTGGGGAGGACGTGGACACCAGGCTGGGAGGATGTAGCCACACACACACAGCCACACATAATGGGCCTGTCTATAGGAAAAGCATTAGGCCCAGCCCAACACACAGACACACACACACGCAATGGCCACTGGGCCATTATTGAGGATCCCTGTGACAGATCAGGAAAACTTTGGACATGTGACATCATAGGTGAGATTGAAAGATTACCACAAGGGGGTGAGAGATGCTCTGTTGTCCGGGGCTGAGATTGGACAGGGAAATACGATATTTGGAACCAATGTGTATCAGGAGAGGTGTGAGATTTGTGAAGGGAGCCAAGAGACAGTGCCTTGGGTCATTCTCTAAAATGCAGCAATAACAGTTTTTCCGGTGTAGTCTGGAGCAGGGCCAAGCAGAGCCAGCCACAGTTGGTACAGAGGGAGAGATTGATTGAAAGAGAGAAAGAAAAAAAGAGAGTAGTCACCTCCTGCTCCAAGGTGGATGTTTCATCTGTCACCAGGTTGACAGATGAGCCTGTCATGCCAAATAAAGTCCCCCGGCCAAAAATGTGTCCCCCTCTGCGTCACAATGGGATTCAATAAACTATTAGCGTCCATTGCTATATTAACTGTGTGATGACCTATTGGTTAGAATTTTGGAGATCATTACAGCCTAAATGACGTTCTTTTCATCATCACTATGCAAACACGGCTGATTTCCACAACAATTTCGCTGTTTAAGCAAGTTTTGTTTAGCTAATAAAATGAAAACATTACTTCTAACTACTTTTGGGTACCTTGTTAACATTATCCATTTCTTAAGCGTTGCTAGGTTTCAGAAATGGCAAAGAAAACATGTAATCTGCTTGACACATTGAAGTTACATACCTTTTAGATCACGAAGTCAGCTGTTTTCCACTCCATTCATATGCAAATCCGTTTGATTCATACACTGGCTTGTATGGCTGGCATGTGTCTTTATTTTACCCTGACCTTCCCTTGTCTACACTGAAATAATATAATTTCAGTAGTCCTCTATTGTGATAAAAAAAAAAAATCTTGCATAGCTCATTAGTACACCCTTGTGGTTGAATATATATATATGTATCGTTGGTCCTAGGATGCGACAATGAATAATGTGGAACAAATAAATACTATCAAAGGATACCTTACAACTTACAGTAATGAACACCTTGTGAAACAGCTGTGAAAACCCACCTGGCGATATTTAAGATTTTAATATATAAACGTTTTTTGGTACAGTTGTGTCAATATATTTTCCGATTTTTTTGTACACTCACATAGCAATCATAAACTAAAATACCGAATTCTGGTGTGTGGAATATTGAGGAGGTGGTTGCTGTGTGGATGGGAGGTTCTGCCTGTCACTTGTTCTCAACAGGCAGCCAGTCTCGGAAGGGGGACGTAAAGAGGGAGACCAGGCACTGCTGCTCTCTTTGTTCTGAGTGTTTGCAGTTCTAGTGTTTTTAGTTCATCTGTGTATCTCACATATTATGTGTCCAGTATGATGGAGCAAGAAAACTTTCTTAGCAGGTAATGGCAACATGACAACAACAGTAGCTGTAGATAATGTAATGAAAAGTTGAAGGGTTGTTGGTAATGGAGGACGTCAGGTGGATCCACGTCTGGGTGTTGGGCAGAACCCCTAGCTCATGGAGAAGGGTTAAAGGGAACAGGCTAGGAGACAGAGATGTAAACAAGCAAACACATAGGTTACACTTTACAGTGAGAACATGTGATGGATTGGTGCAGTGTTATAAATGGGAGATATGTACTTTACAACACTTTTGGAAGGTATAGCCTACCTCAAGCTGGTCCCCCTCCGACTCAGAGCACAGAGAATCAGACTGATCCGAACTCACTGGTTCTGGTAGATGGGATACCTCCTGGGGGGCTCAGACAGTCGACGGTCCTAAAGTCATTTGGAGAGGTAAATTGAAGAGGTACATTTTTATAAGCTCAGCATAACTACCATTTCTTGCTTTTCTCAAATGTCAACCAAAGCTTAACATACTTTGTCTATTGGGCTTCACAGAAGTGTAGGGCGTCAGTGCTTCCAGTGGTCGACCGTCCAACTGCTCCAACTGTAGAAGATTGTTAGCTTCCACCGAGGTAACCCTAGGAAGACAGAGAAAAATATCAGTGTTAGGGAAACTGAAACTAGCGTCAGGTTATTTTGTGTGTGAATGCAAATAGTTATTATCTGAAATGTTTTATATTTACCTTAAGAGATGGTGACCCCAGCTAGGAGTGAAAGAGCAGCGAGGTTTCCCAGGTCTCGCCTTCCTTTCGTCCTTCTTCCAAACCAAGTCATTCACCAGGATGTTGTAGTGCATGGTCCCCTTCTTGATTCTGCTCTTGTAGCTCTCCCATCAGCTTGTTTTTTATTAGACTGGCTGCTCTCTCTCTCTCTCTCTCTCTCTCTCTCTCTCTCTCTCTCTCTCTCTCTCTCTCTCTCTCTCTCTCTCTCTCTCTCTCTCTCTCTCTCTCTCTCTCTCTCTCTCTCTCTCTCTCTCTCTCTCTCTCTCTCTCTCTCTCTCTCTCTCTCTCTCTCTCTCTCTCTCTCTCTCTCTCTCTCTCTCTCTCTCTCTCTCTGTGTCTGTGTGTCTGTGTGTCTGTGTGTCTGTGTCTCTCTCTCTCTCGCTCTCTGGTGAAATGATAGCACAGCTAGGGCCAAACTCCCACCTGCCCAGCCCGGCCCGCTCTCAACTCACAGAGAGGAGAGGAGTTTCTCACCACACAGATCCCAGACAGAGTCACTACAGCCAGGCAGTCACTCTACTACCCCTAATCCCTGGAGCATCTATTCCCATCATGCCTCTGTGGGATGAAAAAACGAACACAGTTCACTGTTATGTACGTACATCTGTTGTCATTACAGCACAACAAATATGCCATAAGCTTATGTGACATTAAATCTTACGTACATGTTTTCTTGCTTGTAAAATGCACAACCAGTCTGGCAATTCAGTTGTATTGACTGTCCCGAAGATTTGGCAGAACTTATACAATTAACAAATTCTGTCTTTTCCTGGAGTGTTAAAATAGTAGTCAGTGCTGTGAGGCTTGGGCCCTGCAGTCTGTCCTGTCCACTGCCACAGCCCTGCCTGCTGCCTGCCTGCTTGCCGCCTTCAGGGAGCCATGTCTCTTTCTCTGTCTACCCACACCACACTACGTGCTGCGGAGAGCAATCAGCTCTCTCCTTTCTGAGCCAGAGCTAGACATTGTAAGTTAGAGGGTGTGTGTATGTGTGTGTGCGTCTGTGTCTGTGAGTGCATATGTGCGTGCATTTGTGTGCGTTGGGGCATGACAGGTGACACGGAGGTGGTTAAGGGGCCGACAGGTCCTCGCTGCAGTGATCAGGACTCCATTACAAAACCCATTGATTGTGTAGGGATGAATTCAAGGAACTGACTCGAGAGGCGATGGGCCACACACTCCCATTGTCCTCAGACAGACAGGGACTCTAGACCACCACATAGTCTGTCTACCCCTACCCACAAAAACAGCACCAGAAGAATGGCTGTTCTCCTCTGGTGTACATAGAAATCTATTGGTATTTGTACCATATTTAACATTTTGTCTTAAAAAATCTGGACAACCATGAGAAATCTACGCTGTCTGGCAATATGGCTCTTGATGTAATATTGTCACATTGTCACTTGTGTACAATTGTCACAGAACTGAAGGCCTACAGTAAGCAAAAAAAAGTCAGGTTATTTACAATGAGCAAAATGCACATTTAAAACAATATAAAAAGCCCATCTACCACAAAGTCTAAATCAACCACGGACAATAACGTCCAGGGATTCCTGTGTTTTCTCAATACGTTTGCCCACAGAATTGAAAGCACTTTATCAGCAATAGAATTGGATTGGATCTTTCTTTGTTTACTCTTGCGGACGGTGATTGCTTTGGCACACTCAAATTATCTTGTCAGGGCAATAAAGCTGACCACTGCTGAGCGAAGACAGGAGACAGGTGGGAAAAGAGGAGAGAGACAGGTACAAAGACCACAGGAGATGAAAGGAGAAAGTGATAGAAAAATAAAGAGAGACAAAGAATGGACGAAAGAAAGAAAGGAAGAGGAATGAAAGAGAAAGAATATAAATAAATAACTAGATGGAGGACGAGCAGAGCGAGGGAAAATAAACAGAAGGTAGGGGCAGAAAATTGGAAATAGATGTGCAGGGATGCAGCGGGCGGGAGACGGGGGGAGGGAGGTGAGAGAAACAGAGACACGCAGAATTGTAATCGATTACCTATTTTTCAAAGTCACTTATAGTGTCCAGAGTGTGGGGCTGTTAAGTAGTAGTGCTGGGGAATAGGAGTTGAGTATGCGCCGGCACGCTTGACTGGGACCCAGGTGCGGAGGAAGGGGGTAGGCGGAGAGCCGCAGAGATAGGGTGTGTGTGTGTGTGTGTGCGTGCGTGTGTGTGCATATGCGTGTGTGTGTTTCTGCGTGTTTGCAAGTGAGTGTGCAACTGGAGGGTCGAGGGGGATGGGGTGGTGGTGCATACTAACATTGACCCTGCTAACTACTTACTGATGAATCTGTACTCTTGCAGGAAATAGTTGTGACAGGCCAATATCTGGGCAGGGATATGGGCCCCTGGAGGGCCCCTGCAGCAGTATGCTGCTCTGCTCTGTGTTTATGTGTGTTTGTTACAGAGGGAAGTGAGACTGATCCATCACCAGCTCAAACAATGTAGCAGCACATCACTAGACAAATACAACACTGGCTGTTTGGATCCTGGGTGCTGATTGGATGAGCAGCGGTCCAAGCTGTGCTGTATTGGCCATCACAGACACACCTATACCTGCTAACAGTTCCATCTGAAAATGACCCCCGCGCCTCCATAAGAATCTCATGTTCATGTTGCTGTCTGAATCATCTCTTGTATTTATCTCAATTCACACATTATTTCCCCTTGC